>NC_136266.1:140713579-140833579 GCF_964187855.1 Myxine glutinosa | reverse complement strand
GACATATCTGGGTGTTGACTCTCCACCAGTGCGACGTTCTCTTTCCAGCTGCTTGATAGAGAGTGGTACATCATACCTGTCAAAAACCAATGTAACTGATGTCACACCTTGGTTACTAGCAAGCAGTGACTGAATCGTCTGCATTATGGTACGTCTGAGATCGTCAAATGTGTCAAACTGGGCTTCATCAAGTGCCTGAAGTAGTGCCATCCCATCAATGACATAAGCAGTATCATGTTGGTCAGAGGGTTCGAGCACCTGGACTTCCTCGCAATTAGCTTCTTACTTCTTTGCCAGATCCGCCTTGTTGGTTTTTCGCATTGTCCCATCATTGTTGAAGAGGGATGGTGGCACAGGAGCCAGTTCATGTGTCAGGACTTGTTCCAGACTGACATCGCGTTTCTTTGAGACAGCAAGCAGCCGCCGGAAAAGTACTTCTGAATCCACCATCAATTTATCTCGTTTGTTGGTTTTCATGGGTTTTGACATGTCCGCAAACGTTGGTGTCTTTGTTTGTGAGTCTGTTTCCCAGAAACTCTTGGTTTGGTCAGCAAGAAGTCGCTTTTCGATAAAACTTTTGTTGCATTTCTGGGCGTCTGTTAAGAAATGTCCAAGTCCGTTTGATACTTCTTGTGAAGCACCCAACCTGGCCTGTGGCGATGTTGACCAATTCGTCAGGTACAGTACGTAGGTCAAACGGATTTTGTGCGTTTGATACAAATTCCGTGATCTTGGTAACATCTTGTTCATCCCTTACCATCCTTGTCTTTCCATGCTCAGCGTGGTTTGTGGAAGCTACTTCAGTGTCCCCATCACAGAGTTCTTTAAAAGCCGTCCTCAGGTTGACAAATGGCGATCGTCCTCAGGTTGTTCTTCATAACACCTTCATCACTACAGCTGGTTACATTCGTGTGTGATTTCTCACTGGTGCACCACTGAATAAAGTCGTAGAGTGTATTAGGAACGAATTCTGCACAGTGCTGAATATCTGTTTCCTCGACAGGTGCATACATATTTCCAACATGCTCGATATCAGCCATGTGCTTCCTCAGGATACCAGCTGCAGCATGCAAAGTATGCATTTCACTATCTATGGCTGATGGTACATCAGACGGGATGTCTTCATATTCTGGTTCATCAGTCATGCTCTGCAGAATCGTGGCTTTTCTCAGGGCATCACCTAAGGTCACAGAAGAAGAGCATATGATGTCAGTGTGGCCATCAAATGTTACACAGACTATTTGGTCACCATAATATTTAGTTAATCGCTCCTTCAACTTCCAAGTTTTATACTGTTCTGCATTCGTGGTACCCAGTGAAACCAAATATCCAACGTATTCATCTTTCAGATGAACGAGGGGTGTCACTGTCTTAGTTTTGGAGAACACAGTTTGTTCCAGATAACATTTCAGTTCATCAAAAGCTTCATCATGTAATGTGCCCATTGTTTCCTCTCCTGATTTACGAATTGCAGCAGTGATGTTCCGTTCTGAAATATAGTGAGAATAGCATAACCTGTGGTACTTGGCATCATAGGCGAACAAATCTGGAAAGGCAAGCATGCGCATGTGTATTTTATTGTCTTGTCTTTTGTCAGCTGCTGCCAGAACTTTTTCTCTGGTGGACTGTCCAGTTCCTGTAGATACCGGTGTAAGTGTGTTTCTGGAAGTGTTGGATTTTCCACAAATGAAGCAGTTAGTCCTGATGTCAAACCCAGCTGTTTCATTTCTGCTGATTCTTGTGTGTTCTGTTGCCGCAGACGTGCATGGTTGCTGGTCACTCTCACTGGGGTTGGATGTGGAGATATTTGACTTGCTGGTATACTTGGCCCGACACGATTTGTGGAATGATACTTTCAAATCAAGACTCAATATGTCTTGTTGCAAAGGCCAGATACTTTCATAAACGTCATCTTTTCTGATTTGACTTGCTTTGAAGATTGCACTCAAACCATTAAATGTTGGGTTCGTTACAACTTCTTGCTTTTTAGGGTTGAGGGGTTTAAAGCATATGATGCAGTGGTCAGTGTCAATTTTACGACGCTTCACAACAGGTGGTTCCAAATCCATAATTGCAGATCAATTGTCAGCACAAGCATCTGAAATGAAATAATTAAAGATAAGTATATATCAGTCGTTTTATAAAAAGGCAATTAAGCTCAAAATTGATTTTCTGCAACTGGATTTAAAATCATTCTTGTTTGATTAATGCATATACATGTATTATAAATTAATCAATGTCGGTTACTTTTAGGGGGGGTGACATATGGTTTCGGTAATAACTCTATTAATTCAACTGATTTATCTTTATGAGTTATATTTCTAAAAAGGAGAATGATAGAGGGTTATTTTGATGTAATATGTAGTAATACAACTCAAATACTTATGAAGAAATTAATTGTTTAGTTGATATTTATTGGTAAACCCGAAGCTGATTTATTGCGCAAAATTCCACTATTTTTGCCTGTAGGTCACACAAAAGCCTTTGTTACATCACAAATGGTTTGCCTTTGTTACATCACAAATGGTTTTTACACATATATATGTCATCATTCCGCACATTTTGGTACCAAATTTGTGTTTGTAGCACCAGTATTAACAAATATATGAGCCAATATGAGCCAAAATCTGTGGCGATTAAATCCATTTTTGCAGTCTGCAGTGATACATATGTAAACGTGATTTTCAAAATGTTGTGCAATGATCTCAGGTTCACAACCATGATTTTCTAACTCCCCAAACGTCCCTCTTCAAGAAAAAATAGGTTGTGACTTGTTCTACCGTGGGTAGGGGTTTCTCACATTTTAGGCCCCTTTTTTAATTTGGCCACTAGCCTAACTGTAGCGACCCATGGGTTCCCCAAGCAAGACCAGCATCAGAATCTCCTTGCTCCAGCCGGTGACGTCACCGGCGGGGATCCCCGGTGCCAGAGTAGCTGGTCATGTGACCGCCAAAGCGTGCCGCGCGTGCGGGTATAATCAGCTACACCTGTTGATCACGTGACCGCCGAAGCACGCCACGCTTGAGAGGCGTGGCTTTCGGTTTCTGGTTGTGCTTTATAATGCAGCCCGATAAATGGGCTTTTCAGTGTTCCCGAGTTGGTTTTGAGAATAAATATCTTCTCGGACGAGTTTGTGTCTTGCCCGTCATTTCGTCCGTATCAAGCAAGAGCCCTGGCTCTTCAATACTACAACTTGCGTGATGAAGATGATGATGAATTAGCTGTGCAGTACTGATGACGATGAAGGTGATGACGATGATGAATGTACTGCACAGCCAGAAAGAGCATTACAGTTACCCATTACGTGGGTAACTAGCGCAAATGGAAGCTGCCGCATCTGCGTTTTCCATACGCACGACTTTGTCTCTTTGTCTACTGTTCTACTGTACACTATGTACAGTATTTTATTTCTTGTAATATGTTTTAATTATTGTATTTTTCTTATTTTTTTACGTTTTTTAATTTTTTAGGCTAGAAAATGCTTATTTTACCACAAAAATATTTAAAATAATAGTATATAAAAATACATTTATACCGCAAAATCCCGCGATATAGCGAAAAATCGGCGATATAATTTTACATATACTAGCGAGAAAAACCCGCGATGTACCGAAGCCGCGAAAAGTGAACCGCGATATAGCGAGGGATGACTGTATATATATTTATATTTATATATATATATTTATATATATATTTATATATATATTTATATATATATTTATTTATATATTTATATATATATTTATATATATTTATATATATTGTTGCGGTTTTGAGAACCCACACTTGTATATAAACTCTTGTAAATATGACATTAAAAGGTTAAAGGTAGCACCCCTAGTTAGGCCACAAGCAACACGTAGGCCACCATAGGAACTCAGTTATTTCATTAGTATGTGTTTTAGATAAGGCCGTGTTTCCAACAGTTGAATCTGTGTTGTGTCGATCAAATAAGAGTAGGTCCCCAATCCGTCCATTTTTGCCAACCTCTCTCTCCAAGCGATGCCATTACGTGCCTCTGCCAGCAGCGTTCGTTGCCTTGAGCTGAAGCTCGCCCAAACGCCGCCATAAGCCATGCGGTTAGGCCCGAGAAAAGGGGCGGAACGGCAAGAAGAAGGTGTGGCCACGTCATCCAGTCATCAAAGGCGTGGCCGGTAAGCCCCCACCAGCCAACCAGGGCTGAAGGAACATCACCAACGGGCGTGGCTTTGGGGAGCGCGGAGTGATCGCGTGGCGCATTATATAAGCGTGAACGCAAAGCCCTTTTACGGACTTTTGTCGGGAGAGCGCGCTGATTGCATTGTAAAAGGACTCGGAGGGGAGAGCGCTCGTAAGAACGGACTCGGACTTACTGCGGGAGAGAGCTCACCTTCACCACAGGACACTTGCGTGTGCACGGCATTGAGCACAGAACTAATTGGGAGAGCGCACCTTATCAAAGGAGGACTTGAGAGAGAGAGAGAGAGCGCTTGGCACAAGTGTGCACGAATTACATACGCAGCATCCCAGCCTCCCCCGTTACATAAACTGTCCGGTCGCGTTCAACCATATGCGGAGCTGCCTGCCAGGTTTCGCCTGCTGGACTGGAGCCGACTGGAGCCTGGACCCCATTGCCGGACCTTCCACCCTACCAACTACAATCCCCGTGTGTGTGTATGTTTGTCTGGTGTATTAGAATAAGACTGTTTTAAGACTGCCCCGTGTGCTGCTTCTTCCTCTTCATCCTGTACATTCTTTCGTTTCCTCTTATCCTTCTTGTACATTGTAAATAAATTACTTGTTCTTCCTGGTTTTCCTTTTATCCGATCGCATTCGTCTTTTCTTCCATTGGGTAAACGTGGCACGATTGAAACCGCTATAATCGGGACTAGTCACTTTGTTAATAGCTCGGATCGCGGATTGCTATCCGCTCGGCATTTTCCAACATATCCGTGGTTCGAGTGGGAGTTATTCCCTCGTTTCCGGCCGGCGTTAGTACTTAGGTAGTAGTGAACCCCTAGGCCTAACAAACCCTATCTAACGCCGCGCCCCGGGAAGGACGTTATAAACCCCAGGACTCGGGTCGGCCAGGTAAAAAGACAAGGGGATTAATCCCCCCCCCCCCCTTGATAAGGGGAGTGCCGACCCCCGAGATCCGTAACAATATTTATATATATATATTTATTTATATATATATATTATACATATATATATTTATATATTTATATATATATTTATATATGTATATATACATTATACACACTAGCTGAATGCACCCGGCGTTGCCCGGCTTCTTTTTGAATGAATTTACTCCTATAATTCAGCTTTTACTCGCGGCCGTAGAAGATTGACTACTATCATTCAGCTCAGCTTTTAATTGCGAAATGGGCCCAGCCCGGCTGAGGCGGCCTCGACCGGCCTTGCCACCAAGCCTATAACCTTCCCGGGACCTGTCCCGACATTTTTTGTTTCAGAGGTTTCATCCTATCTTTCACCGTTCAGGCGATTAGCGCGTGCAGACAAAAACAAACAAACAAACAAACAAGAACTTTATTTTATAGATATAGATAACTAGCTGAATGCACCCGGCGTTGTCTGGGTTCTTTTGAATGAATTGAATCTTCTGTACATAGGTCTGACGTGAGCCCAGTATCAGTTAGTGCTCAACGATTCCTTGTTCTTTCTTCTGTCGGGCCCCACGAGAGAGAATTTTGAAAGTGTGTGTTGCAATCAGACATTCCTATTAAGTGCATAAGTTGTACTTCAAGAGAATTTGAAAGAAGAAGAAGATTTATTGCGAAATGGGCCCAGCCCGGCCGAGGCGGCCTCAACCAGCCTCGCCACCTCGCCTCGAACCATCCCTGGCCCGTCCCGACATTTTTTGTTTCAGAGGTTTCCTCCTGTCTTTCACCGTTCAGGAGATTAGCGCATGCAGACAAACAAACAAACAAACAAACAAACAAAAACTTTCTTTTATATATATATATATATATATAGATAGAGGATAGAAGATAGATAGAAGAAGAAGAAGAAGAAGAAGATCTAAGATATATATAGATAGACATACATACACTAGCAAAAGTACCTGGCGTTGCTGGGTAACAATGAGTCACTTCCTGACGGGAATATGAATGAGGGGGGAAGGGGAGGGGGAAGAGACAGAGGAAATGGAGAGGAAGGTGGAGGGAAACTGTGGGAAGGGAGTGGTGGGGGAGGGGGAGATAGAGAGTTTGGGTGGTGGGGAGAGAGAAAAGAGGAAGGAGAGAAGGGAGGGTGGAGGAGGAAAGGAAAAAAGGGTGGAGCGAGGAAGCTTGGGGGGGGGGGGGGGGGGGTGAAGGGAGGTGGTGAGTGAATATAATCGTGGAAAAATGGGTACATGAAAACAAAAAGGCAGCTCTGTCTACTGTAACGCCATGGCTTGCAAAAGCAGCTTGAATAGCGTTCACCAATTTTGTCAGATTTCACGCCAGATTTGGACATTATTTAGTTACAGCATCCAATGCTCATATCCAGATTTTGATGATTATGCTTCAATTATGTAATGATAATCGATCGTGTTTCCAAGGCAAGGCACGTTTGAGTCGGCCTTAACAAAATGGCAGCTTAAGAACCCAGCGAGGTGCAGATGGCGGGCCGCGATATTAGTAAGCCACTACATTGGGGTTTTTTTTTTTCCTTATGAGCACCTCGTTAATCATCTTCAAAAAGTGTGTTGTAACACACCAAAACACCCAGTTTTCATCCTCGCAATCTGTTGGAGGTCCAGGTGTATGCATGCAAAGTTTGGGGCTGCTAGGTTTCATGGTTTTGGAGTTATGGAGGAGACAGACGGACTTACGGACACTGCCTTTTATTATTATAGATATATGTATATAATATCATTTGGTTTTTATGATCATATGTTTGACTTGGATGAACTCCTAAGTCACAGGATATAATGAGTTGAAATAATGTGATTTTGCTTGGGGTGTGTCCAGGAGGGTGTTGGGCATTTAAAAATATATGTAGGTGCAGGTGCTTCGAGGGGGTGGGGATGGAGGGTGGTGGGCTGGCGATACAAAATCTATGCAGTATGAGTGTGTTTTGTAGCGCCATCCAATGGTGGTGGGAGGAGAGGCAAGTCATCTATGGAGATTATTTGCAATTTTGCACTGTACATGTGGCATAGTGACCCTTACCCCTAAGTGCTTTACTGACCCCTACCAGAGAGAGTGTGTATTGTGTTCCTATGTGGAGTGGGTGTTTCTCGTCCAGTACAATTATCGCAATGTATCTCTGCAAAATGACTGTTTCTCTCTCTCTCTCTCTCTCCCTACGTCTCTCCCCCTCTCCCTACGACTCTCCCCCTCTCCCTACGACTCTCCCCCTCTCCCTACGTCTCTCCCCCACTCTTTACGCCTCTCCCCCTCTCTTTACGTCTCCCCCCTCTCTTTACGTCTCCTCCCTCTCTTTACGTCTCGCCCCTCTCTTTACGTCTCGTCCCTCTCTTTACGTCTCGCTCCTCTCTTTACGTCTCGCCCCTCTCTTTACGTCTCTCCCCCTCTCTTTACGTCTCTTCCCCTCTCTTTACGTCTCTCCCCCTCTCTTTACGTCTCTCCCCCTCTCTTTACGTCTCTCCCCGTCTCTTTACGTCTCTCTCCCTCTCTTTACGTCTCTCCCCCTCTCTTTACGTCTCTCCCCTCCCTTTACGTCTCTCCCCTTCTCTTTACGTCTCTTCCCCTCTCTTTACGTCTCTCCCCCTCTCTTTACGTCTCTCCCCCACTCTTTACGCCTCTCCCCTCTCTTTACGTCTCCCCCCTCTCTTTACGTCTCCTCCCTCTCTTTACGTCTCGCCCCTCTCTTTACGTCTCGTCCCTCTCTTTACGTCTCGCCCCTCTCTTTACGTCTCGCCCCTCTCTTTACGTCTCTCCCCCTCTCTTTACGTCTCTTCCCCTCTCTTTACGTCTCTCCCCCTCTCTTTACGTCTCTCCCCCTCTCTTTACGTCTCTCCCCGTCTCTTTACGTCTCTCTCCCTCTCTTTACGTCTCTCCCCCTCTCTTTACGTCTCTCCCCTCCCTTTACGTCTCTCCCCTTCTCTTTACGTCTCTTCCCCTCTCTTTACGTCTCTCCCCCTCTCTTTACGTCTCTCCCCCCCTCTTTACGTCTCTCCCCGTCTCTTTACGTCTCTCCCCGTCTCTTTACGTCTCTCCCCCTCTCTTTACGTCTCTCCCCGTCTCTTTACGTCTCTCTCCCTCTCTTTACGTCTCTCCCCCTCTCTTTACGTCTCTCCCCTCCCTTTACGTCTCTCCCCTTCTCTTTACGTCTCTTCCCCTCTCTTTACGTCTCTCCCCCTCTCTTTACGTCTCTCCCCCCCTCTTTACGTCTCTCCCCGTCTCTTTACGTCTCTCCCCGTCTCTTTACGTCTCTCTCCCTCTCTTTACGTCTCTCTCCGTCTCTTTACGTCTCTCTCCCTCTCTTTACGTCTCTCTCCCTCTCTTTACGTCTCTCCCTCTCTCTTTACATCTCTCCCTCTTTCTTTACGTCTCTCCCTCTCTCTTTATGTCTCTCCCTCTCTTTTTACGTCTCTCCCTCTCTTTTTACGTCTCTCCCTCTCTTTTTACGTCTCTCCCTCTCTTTTTACGGCTCTCCCTCTCTTTTTACGTCTCTCCCTCTCTTTTTACGTCTCTCCCTCTCTTTTTACGTCTCTCCCTCTCTTTTTACGTCTCTCCCTCTCTTTTTACGTCTCTCCCTCTCTTTTTACGTCTCTCCCTCTCTTTTTACGTCTCTCCCTCTCTTTTTACGTCTCTCCCTCTCTTTTTACGTCTCTCCCTCTCTTTTTACGTCTCTCCCTCTCTTTTTACGTCTCTCCCTCTCTTTTTACGTCTCTCCCTCTCTTTTTACGTCTCTCCCTCTCTTTTTACGTCTCTCCCTCTCTTTTTACGTCTCTCCCTCTCTTTTTACGTCTCTCCCGCTCCTTTTACGTCTCTCCCTCTCTTTTTATGTCTCTCCCGCTCCTTTTACGTCTCTCCCGCTCCTTTTACGTCTCTCCCTCTCTTTTTACGTCTCTCCCGCTCCTTTTACGTCTCCCCGCTCCTTTTACGTCTCCCCTCTCCTTTACGTCTCTCCCTCTCTTTTTACATCTCTCCCTCTCTTTTTACGTCTTGTGATGTGCGCAAATATTAATATGCTGCTGCAGACGCTTTCCATTGTCCTTGCTTGGGTGATGGACGGGTGATGGTTTTGGGGTTGATGTAGTACAGGCATGATGGGCCGATTGGCCTCGTCTTATGCCAAAGTTCCTTGTATTTTGGAATGGCCAGTGCCAGCTGCATTTGTAAAGTGAAAATCCCACACATATCTTTTGTTTTATTTTAGGCTCTTTGAAGGACAGATAATTTTGGCCCATTTGGGATAATGCTTTCACTGAGGCTGTGTATTCACTAATATATCAGCACAGATAGACTCATTGTATTATGATAGATGTGCAAGTGGTATTCACTAAAGTTATTGTCCCCCGTCGCACCGCGGAGCGAAAGGGGGACTATGGTTTTCCCCTCAGTCCGTCCGTGCGTGCGTAAGCGAAGGACCGAATTCTAATCTGGTGTGTGGGTGTATCTAGGCATATGGAAGAACGCTGTTGAAAATTGGGTCGCCACGTCAAAATCCAAGATGGCCGCCGCCATGTATGTCTGAACCTTGTGAGCGAAATATCTTGAAAAATAAGCGAAGTACCAACTTCTAATCTGGTGTGTGGGCATATCTCGGCATAATGAAGAACGCTATTGAAAAGTGGGTCGCACGTCAAAATCCAAGATGGCCGCCATCATATATATGTCTGAACCATGTGAGCGAAATATCTTGAAAAATAAACGAACTACTAACTTCTAATCTGGTGTGTGGGTGTATCTATGCATAAGGAAGAATGCTATTGAAAATTGGGTCGCCATGTCAAAATCCAAGATGGCCGCCACCATGTATGTCTGAACCTTGTGAGCGAAATATCATATCATAGCATGTTTTCTGCGTCTTCCACTTTGTCAACTCACATCACTTCCCCGACGGGGGACCTAGGCGTAACGCTTGTTTTCTTTATATTCATTGCAGGGCCCACTGACCGACATCCTGAAGCCGTTAAGGTAGCTCTGAGCAGGACGGACTTTCTGGCAACAGTAACCATTTTGTAAGTAGTGAATCATGAACACTTGAGTTCATGGAAAACCTTACTCTTTGCAGTCTTGAGAGTAGAACATGGGAAGGGTATTTTTCAAGTCTTGCTTTGCTTTTCCATGTTCAATCTACATTTCCTACGAGCCGCTGTTTTGTCTGAATCACGATATTCTCCAATGCTTAGATTGCGAGCAGCAAATTTCATTGGTCGAGATGGTGTTATATTTACCTCCGCCACCAAAGGTGGATGGAGGTTATGTTTTCACCCCTGTCTGTCTGTCTGTTTGTCTGTCTGTGAACAAGATATCTCAAAGTTGTGGATGGATTCGGACAAAATTTGGCAGAGAAGTAGTGTATGTGACAAGGACGAAATTATTAGATTTTGGTGAAGATCTGGATTCCGATCCGGTTAGTAGAATTTTTTAAGTGATTCTTCACATTTGGGAGATAGAGCCAAAAACGCTACATAGCAGGATATCTCAAAAATTTCAAAAATTTGGACGAAACTTGGTGGACAGGTTGCGTGACGAGGCCGAATCGATTCGATTTTGGTGAAGATCTGAACATGGATTTAGGTACCAGAGTTATTTAATTTCAAAGTGATTCTTCACCATTGAGAGATTGGGTGAAAAGTGATAATTAACACGATATTTAAAAAAATTATGGACGAGTTTTGACTAAACTTGGTGGACGAGTTGGTTAGGCGACTAGAACAAGCCGATTAGATTTTGGTTCAGGTCCGAATCCAGGTCCGGCCTATCATTGGGATACAAAACAAAGTGTTCAGCCTGGTGGAGGTATGCGCTCTACCGAGTGCCGTTCTAGTTTGTCCAACTACTGCTAAACGGAAGGGTTTTGAAAGTGCCAAAAAGGCGTTTTATGTTCTGCAGTGTTCAAGTGTTTAATTAAATTGAAATAAGAGATTTTAAATGTCATACAAAAAGAAATTCGATAGTTTACCGCTGTTGATGCAGCATCTATCTCTGATCATCCACTCATAGCTCATCTAGATCACGGCAGATGTCTCATTATCTGCCATGATCTTTCTTGGGAAAATCACATTTCCAAGCTGGCCTCCAAAGCCAGTTGCCAACTTGGCATGCTCAGTCCTGTGAAGTCCTTCTTGGCACTACTGAGCTTCTCACCACATACAAAGCTTTCAAAATTTTCTCACCCATAGCTCTCGTGCAGGGCGGCCTCGTGCACCCATGACTCGCGTGCAGGGCGGCCACGTGCATCCGTGGCTCGTGCAGGGCGGCCGCGTGCACCCGTGGCTCTCGTGCAGGGCGGCCGCGTGCACCCGTGGCTCTCGTGCACCCGTGGCTCTCATGCAGGGCAGCCGCGTGCATCCATGGCTCTCATGCAGGGCTATGCATGCACCCGTGTCTCTCTTGCAGGGTGGCCGCGTGCACCCGTGGCTCTCGTGCAGGGTGGCCACATGCACCCGTGGCTCTCGTGCAGGGCGGCCACGTACACCCGTGGCTCTCGTGCAGGGTGGCCTCGTGCTCCCCGTGGCTCTCGTGCAGGGCGGCCTCGTGCTCCCCGTGGCTCTCGTGCAGGGCGGCCTCGTGCTCCCCGTGGCTCTCGGGCAGGGCAGCCTCGTGCACCCGTGTGTCTCCTGCAGGGCAGCTGCGTGCACCCGTGTCTCTCCTGCAGGGTGGCCACATGCACCCGTGGCTCTGGTGTGTGCTTTCTGTGCTCATGGCACTCGTTGCACAGTGCACCCGTGACCATGTGCTTGTATGTATGTGGTCTCTTTTGTGCGTTTGCCTGTTATATCTTGGGATATTTTTTTTCTATTTGTTATTTGTGTTGAATATCATGTCAATCCTGAAATATTATTATTTTGCAAGTTATTTGTATTGTTTGACTAATTTCAGCACATCTTGGGGGTGGTGAATCTGTTTCAGTGGTGTACTGTAGACTTTTCATCTGGAAATTGACCATGACTTCGGCCGCAATGCTTGCAACCGAAACTTTTGAACAAAATGGAGGCCTGGGAAACCAAGGGATCGTTGGCGAAGGTAAGTTGTTCTTTTGAAATTGTCAGTAAATGTTTGGAGAAATTTATCTTTGAAGATGCTTACAAGTACATTCGGATGTCATCTTGCAGATTTCCACTTGTTTCAAAATTACTCAAGATAAATAAAAAATTTGAAAAACAAAAGACAATGTTGATGTGCGTTGGACCAGTGCTGAGTGAAAGTTCTCTGTTTTGCCTGTCCCTTTGGTTAATTCTAGCCTTGCCTACCCATCGCTTCGCTGACAGTTTCAAGTCATCTTGATGCTTGTCTGCTTGATCCAGGTTATTAACTGGACCCGTTGTTTTTGTCATCAACAAAAATGTACACAAAGTTTTTGATCAATTCTGGCAGATCATTAATAACGATAAACAAACAAGAGGTTCCAGTACACTGCCCTCTGGTACAGCACTTCTAGCAGTACTCCAGATTGAGCTCACTCCATTCATAGTGACTTTTTGTCGTCTTCTTTTTGGAATGTTCCAATCTAAGTTTGGCCTTTACCTCTGATACCATATGAGGCAATCTTCGTCAATAGTCTCTTGTGCGTAACAGCATAAAATGCTCTGCGGAAGTCAAAATAGAAAATATCCAATGCATCGTGCTCGTCAATCATGCCTGTCAATTCCTCGAAAGCACACATGAGTTGTGACCTTTGCGATCTTCGAGGCGCAAAACCATGCTGACATCTATGATTGAAGTGCATTTCATTTGATTGAAGAGGTTATGGGTCATCATGTGCACTGGTATGCCATCTCTGACCAGCACTTATGCACCACTGATGTCAAGCTTAGTGTGGTAGTTTTCAACAGCCTGGTCTCTTCCTTTCTTGTGAATGGATGTGATGTTGGCCATTTTCCAATCCTGTGGAAGAACCCTTTCATTGAGTGACTTTGTGACGATCATCTGTGGAGGTTCTACAATGACTTTTGCCACTGCCTTTTTCAAGCATCTTGGATGTACAGAGTCTTCAGAAAGTATTCACACCCCTTGACTTCTTTCACATTTAGGTGTTGCAGCCTGAATTTAAAATGGATTAAATTGAGATTTCTTGTCACTGATCTACACATAATATCCAATGTAATGTCAAAGTGGATTTTTGTTTTTTAGAAATTATTTTATTCATTTATAAATTTTAATTTTATTAATTTATTTACATGTTTTTTTGTTTTTATATATTTTTTAATATTTATTTTATTTATAAATTTATAATTGTGTAATTATATATATATAATTTTAATTTATAAATAATAATTTTTATATTTATTTTATTTATATATATATATATATATATATTTTAGAAACACGTTCAAAGTACACTGCCCCCATGCCAAATAAATAAATGACATATCCTCCAGCGCAAAGCATTGCCGGGGCACCTAAGGTGCCCAGCGATACCACCAGGCAACACATGGAGATGGTATTGGGAGAGGTGTACAATAATTGATGGATTAATTGTGTAATTAAAATAAATGATAACCGTAAAATAATTAATTTCTTAATCAAATGGCTAAGAGCACACCTAAACCACCAGTGTTTTATTCAAAGCTGTAACCCTTTGTGAAGTAATTAAATTATTAAATAATCGAAAACATTTAATAAATGATTAATTGATTAATCAATAAATCAAAAATATCCTTTATAGTCAAATCACTTGGTCACTGCGGTGTCCAAATATCAGCTTCCTTGCTTTGGTGCCTGAGATATTGCCCAGATGAGACATAAAATAAATAAGTGATTAATAAATCGATGATAATTTAGTAATTAATAGAGACTGTATTGTCTGTATTGCATTAATAGAGACTGTCTGTATTGCAGCTCATAGAAGACTGTATTGGGAGGGAGAGGTGTACAATAATTGATTGATTAATTGCATAATGAAAATTAATAAACACTTTTCAAAAAATGTTTTCTTAATCAATTGGCTAATAGCATACCTAAACCACCAGCGCTACATCCGAAGCTATAACTTTTTGAAAATTAATTAAATAGGTCATCAATCGAAATTAATTAATTAATTGATTAATCAATAACTAATTAATCAATGAATTGATTAATCAATCAAAAATATCCTTTATAGCCACATCACTTGGTCACTGTTGTGTCCAAATATTAGCTACCTAGCTCAAAAGGTGCCTCAGATATTGATTGCCCAGAAGAGAAAGGAAATAAAGAAGTTCTTAATTAATCAATAATAATCAAGTAATTTATCAATTAATAAATCAAAAAAAAAATACTGTTCTTGCCAAAGCACTTGCTCGTTATTGTGCCGAAATTTCAGCCTCCTAGCTCAAAGGATGGCTGAGATATCGCCCGGGCAAACAAACAAACAAACAAGAAAACAACCGGAGTGAAAACTGAGCACTCCGTTTCAGCGCGCGTCTTTGCCAGGCCCCTTTGGTGCCCGGCAATGATGTTATGCAGCGCCTGGAGATGGCATAGGAATGGTGGGTGTACAAAAAGACAAGGGGTGTTGATATTTTCTGATGGCACTATCCAGTCCTGCAGACTTTGAGCGCTTTAGAGCTTTGTGCACTTTTCCCTGAAAGGCCATTTAATGCCATTTTTATTTGTTAACATCAAATTTCAACGTAAACCCTTGCGTTCTCAGCACATTATTTTTCAATTGTTCGACAACATTTTCATTCAACAATGTTTTCTGATGATCTCGCTGTGGTATGTCTTCCTGCTTTTCATGACAGTTTTTAATCGTTTTTGGATCCAAAGTGGCAGGTCTTCCCTCTTACTGTCGCCACCATCTTTGAACTGAATTTATAGACTGCCAAACCTCATATTGTACACCGCGCCTTTCCTGTGCCATCTCCAGGTGCTGCATAACGTCATTTCCGGGCACCGAAGGGGGCCCGGAAATGACGCACGCTGAAAGGGAGTACTCGGTTTTCACTCCGGTTTTTTATTTTTATTTTTTTTATTTTTTTTTGTATACAAGATCGAGGCTCGTGAAAGAGCGAACATTTATCACACAGAAAGACAAACCGACACATAACCGACAAACCGACACATAAAACAAATAACATCGGGAGCGGTAGACAAGATGGGGAGAGAGGGGGAAGGACACAAACACAACATTTGGGAGCAGGAACCGAGAGACATGGAGACATCGAGAGATCTGTGGGAGGGAGAGGGCTTTGGGGGGGAGGCATGGGAAAGGGGGTGGGAGAGGCATAAAACATATGGACACTGCCAGGACTACCAGGAAAGAAGTTGGAATTACAAACAAGGTGGATCTGGGGTGAATTAGTGGGGGTAGAAAAGATCAAGGTTTTGGATGGGGGAAGATAAGAGATGGTAGTGAACAGCTGTTTTAAAGACCTGGAGGGAGGAGTGGGATTGAAGGGAGTGTGGGAGTTTGTTCCAGAGGCGGGAGAAAAGAGGAATGAAGGAGTGAAGGTGAGCAGAGAGCCGAGATTTCGGCAGTTTAACCATCAGAGGCTTGCTGGCAGATCTTGTGCGACCTGTAGGAATATTTGGGGGACAGAGCACAGAGAGAGCTGGGGGAGCAAGGCCGGAGAGGAGTCGGTAGAAGACAGAAAGACCACCTACCTGCCTGCGGTGAGTGAGTCAAAGGCCCTCAGAGATAGCTTCATCGCGGGAGATTCCAATGATTCTGAAAGCTTTGGTTTCAACAGCATGAAGCCGAGCTAGGTGTGAGGCAGGAGCACCAGCCCATAGGGGAGAACAGTATTCCATTGAGCTGCGGATGAAAGCCTTGTATGTGGTGAGGAGCTCAGGTGTGCCTAGGAAGGACATCGCACAACGGAGGATGCCCAGTCGGCGACTGGCTTTGCAGGCCAGCTTGGAAATGTGGTTTTCCCAAGAAAGATCATGGCAGATAGTGAGACCCAAAAGCTTGAGCGACAGAACTTCTTGGAGAGGATTGTTGAGAAAGTAGATGGGAGGGTTGTCCAGTCGATCTTTTCGGAGAGACATAGTAAGAGTGTGAAATTTGTCAGGATTGAAAGACATGTTCCACTTGTTTGACCAGTCTGTGATTTTGTCCAGGTCTTCAGAGAGTGAGGAGGCTGCAGACTGCCGATCTGAGGGAAGAGGAATGGAGCGGCAGAGAGTGGAGTCATCAGCATCATCAGCTTCAGAATTATTGGAATCTCCCGCGATGAAGCTATCTCTGAGGGCCTTTCACTCACTCACCGCAGGCAGGTAGGTGGTCTTTCTGTCTTCTACCGACTCCTCTCCGGCCTTGCACCCCCATCTCTCTCTGTGCTCTGTCCCCCAAATATTCCTACAGGTCGCACAAGATCTGCCAGCAACCCTCTGTTGGTTAAACTGCCGAAATCCCGGCTCTCCGCTCACCTTCACTCTTTCATTCCTCTTTTCTCCCGCCTCTGGAACAAACTCCCTCACTCCCTTCAATCCCACTCCTCCCTCCAGGTCTTTAAAACAGCTGTTCACCACCATCTCTTATCTTCCCCCATCCAAAACCTTGATCTTTTCTACCCCCGCTAATTCACCCCAGATCCACCTTGTTTGAAATTCCAACTTCTTTCCTGGAAGTCCTGGCAGTGTCCATATGTTTTATACCTCTCCCACTGCCCCCTTCCCACGCCCCCCCCCCCCCCCCAAAGCCCTCGCCCTCTCTCAGATCTCTCGATGTCTCCATGTCTCTCGGTCCCTGCTCTCAAATGTTGTGTTTGTGTCCTTCCCCCTCTCTCCCCATCTTGTCTACCGCTCCCTATGTTATATGTTTTATGTGTCGGTTTGTCTTTCTGTGTGATTAATGTTCGCTCTTTCACGAGCCTCGATCTTGTATACAAAAAAAAAATAAAAAAAAAATAAAAATAAAAAAAAATAAAAAAAAAAAAAAATAGAGAGGATTTTCCAGAGAGTCGGAGAGATCATTGATAAAGACCAGAAAAAGCACAGGGCCCAGCACACTGCCTTGGGGAACTCCAGCCTGAACAGGAAGGGGAGATGAGAGAAATCCATTCAGGGCCACACGTTGACTACGACCAGAGAGGAAGTCCGCAAGCCATGCATGGAGATTTCCATGGATACCATAGGAGTAGAGTTTGGTGAGCAGAGCTGGGTGCCAGACCGTATCGAAGGCACGTGATATGTCAAGGGAGACAGCTCTGATTTCCTGTTTGGCATTGAGGACCTCCATCCATTGTTGAGACAGGAGAAGCAGCATGTCCAGAGTAGAGTGACCTGGTCTGAATCCAAATTGATGATCAGAGATCAAGCCATTGGAGAAGAGGAAAGATTTCATATCCGAAGCAATGATGGATTCCATGACTTTGCTGATAATTGGGAGCAGGCTGATTGGTCTGTAGTTAAAAGGATCTGTTTTTGCACCTTTTTTGTGTAAAGCGGTAATGTTTGCTGATTTCCAGGATGCTGGCAGATGACCTTGAGCAAAAGATAGGGTGAAAAGAACAGAGAGAGGGTGAGATAGAGCGGCAGAGCAGGATTTTAGGACCCGTGGGCTGATGCCGTCTGGTCCAGTTGCAGAATCAGAGTCGAGGTTAGACAAAAACTCCTCCACCTTGTCAGGAGAGAAGGACACAGAGTCCAGGAGCAGTTGGGTTCGACTGGGAAAGGTGGGAACAGAGAGAGATGGGTTTGGGACTAAAGATTTTGAGGCAAACACATAGTTGAGGCATTCGGCTTTGTCACGTGCAATGTCAACTGTGTGGCCATTTGAGGTAAGGGAGGGGATGGAGGGGGAACAAACACCAGAAACGGATTTGACCAGACGCCACCAGGATTTGGAGGAAGGAGACAGGTTTGAGAGTTCGTTCTTGAGTGAGGAGAGATAGTGCTTCCTGGCACTCCTGAGGGTAGACACACACTTGTTCCGAGCTTGGTGGAAGGAACTGAGATTGCCTTCAGTTGGATTAGCCTTCCAAGAGGCAAAGGCAAGTTGTTTCAGGGCAACTGCCTCACCACAAGATTCGGTGTACCATGGACGGGAGGAAGGGTAAGACAACTGAAGACGAGATGGGATAAATCTGTGCATGAGAGAGATCAGTTTGCTTTGGAAGAATTCCCAGGAAGAATTGATGTCAGAGGCAGTGGAGATGGGAGACCAATCCAGACGATTGATGGCTGCTTGAAGCCCGTCCCAGTCGGCCTGAGTGAAATGCCAGACTCTTCGACGCTGAGGAGGCTCTCTGAGAATGGCCAGAGAGATGTCCACTTTGACAAGCACATGATCAGAAGAACCGATTGGAGCAGAAGAAGAGCAGCAGACATTAGCAGGGAAGTTTGTTATAAACAAGTCTAGAAGAGAAGAAACTCCATTGGCTGAGATCCGGGTCGGGAAATTGATAGATTGTGTCAATCCCAGTGAGTCACAGAAGTCCTTTGCTGAGGTGCCATGACTGGTGAGAGAGGAACCCACACCCAACCAGGTGGCATGATGACAGTTGAAGTCACCACATATGAGGAAGAGAGAGTTGGGATGAGTGGATAGAAGTTGGTCCATGTTGTCAGAGAGTGAAATGTAAATTGAGTCATCACTGTTTGGGGGACGGTACAGAACACATATGAACAAAAGGTGGGAGCGGAGAGGAAGCCGTAGCCAGAGGTACTCCTGGGGGTGAGGAGGAGAGAGGGCAGTGCAAGGAGAGTGAGGAAGAGTGTTTTTGATAAAGATAGCCACCCCACCACCAGGACGAGGCTCAGGTCTATCATACCGGAAGAGGGAGTAACCAGGAAGAGATATTGAGTAATCAGAGACATCTTGAAGGAGGAAAGTCTCTGTTAAGCAGATCAGGTCTGGATTGTCAGAAGCAACCTGTATGGAGAGATCAGTCAGGTTTGAGCGAAGGCCCCGGATGTTTGAGGTCCATACCGTTAAAGAAGAGAGAGGGGGAGCATCGGGTACAGGGGAGGGGAGGAGTAGGGTAAGATGAAGGATGAGAGGGGGAGGTAGGGAGAGCAGTTGATAGTGTGTCAGAGATTACAGAAGAGTTCCAAGAAAGGGAAGGATGAGGAGGATGAAAGGTTTGGTGGTGAAGGGATGAGGCAGAGTGAGGGGTTGTTTGAGGGGGGGCATGGGACAGTAGAAGGTTGGGGGGGGGGGTGGAGGCATGACATAGAAGGGAGACGAGGTGGGGAGGAGGCAACTTTGAGGAGGGGGGAGGAGGGAGAATTTGAGAGGAATGGTATGGGGGGAGATTTGAAGGGGAGGAGTGAGGCGGGAGTTTAGGAGGGGAGGGGCAAGGGGGGAGTTTAGGAGGGGAGGGGCAAGGGGGGAGTCTAGTAGTGGAGGGGCAAGGGGGGAGTTTAGGAGTGGAGGGGCAAGGGGGGGGATTTGGAGGGGAGGGGCAAGGGGGGACTTTAGGAGGGGAAGGGCAGGGGGGGAGTTCAGGAGTGGAGGGGCAAGGGGGGAGTTTAAGAGTGTCGGTGCAAGGGGGGGTTTTGGAGGGGAGGGGCAAGAGGGGAGTTTAGAAAGTGGATGATTAATGAAAGACGAACATTGATAACAAATTGGGTTTGTTGTGATTTTCAAGTTAGCAATCCGATTCAGAACGATGGAGGAGGGATGGAATGAATGTGAATTTAGACCATGTAGTGAGGGAGACGTATAAGATATTGAATTGCTTTTTTTTGACGTGGAATGAGTTGGAGAGGAAATTGAGAAAAGCCTTTTAAATAGGAAGAAAAACAGCGTGTTGTAATATACCACTGAATAAACCACTGAAGGGGAAAGGTTAAACATATTTAAAATAATATTTAAACAGAACCGTGAACAATCTTATATGCACAAAATACCAACGGGGGGAGGGCCGAGAGGGACCACCACGAGTCACGTGAACAGGGCAAAAGGTGGATGGCAAGGAGATAATGGGGGCGGGGCGAAAAGCACCGCGATACACCTGGACAGAAAGAACAGGATGAGACAACTGCACACGTGGAGAAAGGAAAAATAAATGTTTTTTTTTGTTGTTGTTGTTTTTTGGGGGGCGGGGGTGGGGTGGGGATTTAAAACGTTAGACAGAGAGTATTACGTTCGGTGTAGAAGGGAAAAACTGAGAGCCAAGCAAAACACGATGTAGGGGACTTAAGTTAACAAACACCGACAGGGGTACAAGGCCGCACACGAGGCGCAGAACAGGATTAATTAATTACGAGTTACAGGAAATTCAAACCAAAACTAACTATAAACAAACAATAAAGCATGGACGATAAAGTAACGAGTTGAAATTTGACAAACACACGAATGAAAAAATAACCACTTTGGATGCCCGGAGAGAAACCAAGCCTCCAGGTCGGAAGCTTCAACAACTAGGCCGCGTGGCTGCGCGCGGCACGAGATACTCGACTATTTTTTACAGGTATGAAAGATTAACCCCGATAAAACTTCCGAGGGACACTTAAAAGGTACACATACGTAAGATAAACAGTTTAGACAAGAATACAAATGTGACAATGACTTAGCTTCGAGCGTGCGTGAAGATCGTGGAACAGCTTCGAAAATCCGTGACCGCCCCGATCAAGATCTCGCCTTGTTTGTCTGGGCGATATCTCAGCCAACGTTTGAGCTAGGAAGCTGATATTTGGACATGCTAATGACCAAGTAATTTGGCTGTAAGGGCTATTTTTGATTTATTGATTGATCAATTAATCGATTAATTATTTTATTATTCGATTAATGACTTGATTAATGAATTTTTTAAAAGTTACAGATTCGGATGAAATGGTGGTGGTTTATGTTAGACTAGACGGATTTCTGAGAAATGTGAATGTTCGTTGCATTTTTGGGTAAAAGTTGGGATCCTCACTTTTTAACATAATTAGGGTATGCTGAATCTGATTAACCCGGTTCCGAAGCCAAATTTTGAGTTTTTGACCTTCTAATTACCATAAACAAAATGGCCACCAAATTGCCATTTTTGGACAATTTCTTTGAACATGCATTTATATATCATGTATATACATGCAGCTCTTTTACTTTAACTTTATAACGTTTACCCCAAAATGCACCTTGAAACTTATAGATGGCCTTTTTTCATAAATCCGTCTCGTCTATATTATGGTTGGTGACATATTGAAAGAGACATTCAAACTGATATTAAAATTGGACACTATAAAATGGGAAATGGTTTTTATAAGACAATGTTTCATACAACCATTTTTTCTAAAATTAAGTATACATGGCCATGAAGCACAAACATTCAGGAATGTCACACATGTTGTTTTGCCAAACTACATCAAATTCATACAAGGGGTCTGATCATCACTCTGTTTCTGACAGGCACACACTGATGTGCACCTCAACTCTGAATAGCGACATTTGCAGCGTCGAGTCTTGCATTGCTTCTGGCATGCACAACAAATCATCTCGAGGCAAATTTCTGGGATTGGACTCGGTGACATCAGAATAGGCTCTAGTCCTGAATCGCCACGTTTCCATCCCATTTCCACAGGTGCAGGAAGGTCAGGTATGGCACAATGAGCATTTCTCCATACCATGGCTTGATGGTGTACTCACATCAAATGGAAATGAAGAGCATCACGTGTCGGTGACATTGCTTCTGGTTTACAAGTCTTGGAGAACAACATATGTCGTGCTGAATCAACAGAGGTTGTTCTGTGCACATTATATATTTTGCAGACAAACGCTTCTGCAGATTTGATTGTCTCCTCTGTGAGTTCACCAATGCCCAAGTTCTTCAGCAGTTTATGGTGCTCTTTGAAGACTTTCCATGATGTTAGTTTGGTGTGATTTGCAAAATAGGAGGTGGTGTCACACCCAGTTAATGCGTGAAATGGTAGCAGTGCTGTGGACAAACTTCTCGGTAGATTGTTTAAAACGGCATCAATTGGTTTATGACGCCGTTTCTTTGATGTACCCGACATCATCCAATGATGTTCACATTGAGCATGTGGGAAGTGGGAAACCAAAAGCAGAACATCGGTGTCCCTTGATGGCACAACATCTGTCTTAAACTGGCTGTGCACAGTAGATTACCACAGAGCTGCATGTACATACATGATATATAAATGCTTGTTCAAAGAAATTGTCCAAAAATGGCAATTTGGCAGCCATTTTGTTTATGCTAATTATAAGGTCAAAAACTCAAAATTCGGCTTGGGAACCGGGTTAATCGAATTCAGCATACCCTAATTATGTGAAAAAGTGAGGTTCCCAACTTTTACCCAAAAATGCACCTAGAAGCTTATTTATGGCGCTTTTCCATAAATACGTCTCGTCTATTAACTATTAGCCAATAGTTAATATTATAATATAATAGTTAATAGTCTATTAGCCAATTGATTAACTTTTGAATTTTTTAATGATTATTATTTTTTTGTTTTCATTTTTAATCGTTTCTTTTTTTTCTTTCTCATCTGAGTGATATCTCAGGCACCTTTTGAGCTAGGAAGCTGATATTTGGACACGACGGAGACCAAGTGATGTGGCTATAAAGGATATTTTTGATTTATTGATTAATCGATTAATTATTTATTTATTTATAAATTTATTATTTAATATTTTATTAATGACTTATTTAATTAAATTTCTAAAAGTTACATCTTCGGATGAAGCACTAGTGGTTTAGTTATGCTATTAGCCAATTGATTAAGAAAATATTTTCTGACAATCTTTTATTGATTTTAATTATGCAATTAATCAATCAATTATTGCACACCTCTCACTCCCAATGCAGTCTCTATGAGCTGCACGGCGGTATTGCCGGGTGCCAGAGGCGCCATGATGTTAGCGCCTTTTTGCAATGCCGCGCTGGAGGATATTTAATTATTTGGCATGGGGGCGGTGTACTTTGAATGTATCTGTACTTGTTCGTGTTCTTTTGCGTAACAGGCAAAATGGAGTTGATCTCAGCAATAATGGATCGATCTGAAAACAAAGAAAAAAATACGATTAATGGCAATAAACAAACTTTCAAGCAACAAAAAAATTATCCTCTATCTATGATAACAGATTATTTATAGATTGAAAATCGGGATTTAATTAAGGATAGTCCTGGAAACCACATTGATTAGAGGCCATCTACATATTGTACACTCGCAAAAGTAGACGGATAACAATGAGTCGGAGAGAGACAGAGACAGAGACAGAGACAGAGACAGAGACAGAGACAGAGACAGAGACAGAGACAGAGACAGAGACAGAGACAGAGACAGAGACAGAGACAGAGACACAGAGACACAGAGACACAGACACACAGACACACAGACAGACAGACAGACAGACAGACACAGACAGACAGACAGACACACAGACAGACACACAGACAGACAGACAGACAGACAGACACACAGACACACAGACAGACAGACACACAGACAGACAGACACACAGACAGACACACAGACAGACACACAGACAGACACACAGACACACAGACAGACACACAGACAGACACACAGACAGACACACAGACAGACACACAGACAGACACACAGACAGACAGACAGACAGACACACAGACACACAGACAGACACACAGACAGACACACAGACAGACACACAGACAGACACACAGACAGACACACAGACAGACACACAGACAGACACACAGACAGACACACAGACAGACACACAGACAGAGACACAGACAGAGACACAGACAGAGACACAGACAGAGACACAGACAGAGACACAGAGAGAGAGAGAGAGCGAGCAGAGGGAGGGGAGGGTTAGTATAGTATATTGCACAAAAATGTTAGTCAACAAAAAATAGTTGTGTAAAAACAAAAAGGGAGCTCTGTAAATTCGCCATGGCTTGCAAAAGCAGCCTGAATAAAACAAAAAGGGGGCTCTGTCTACTTTAATGCCATGGCTTGCAAAAGCAGCCTGACTAATGTTCACCAGGTGGTGGTTAATCATATTCAAAAAGGGTGTTATAACATACCCAAACTTCCCCAGCCTTGTGACTAATTAATTAAGAGCCTTCACGAAGCGGCTTAAGCACTCCAGCAAGCACTCCAATGAAATGGATGATAAGGAACGGCTCGCTTGGCAAGTGATAGCAAGCTGATTGCTTCTGGTTGAAATGGCCAAGGAATTTTAAAAACAGATCACAGGTACAGTGACCCTATCCCATGGAAGTATGAATTAAGTTAATAATTATTATTTTGTTAAAAAAAACAAAAACTAACCCCAGAAGGAGAATGACAGCCTCGATTGAATAAATGAATATATACACTTGGTTATAAAATCGCCAGATATGGTAAATTTTATCAGATTTCACTCGAGATTTGGACATTTATTTAGTCTGCAGCATCCAATCCTCATATCCAAATCCAGATTTTGATGATATGCTTCAATTATGTTATGATAATCGATTGTGTTTCCAAGGCAAGGCACGTTTGAATAGGCCGAAACAAAATGGTGGGTCAAGAACCCAGCGAGGTGCAATGGGCTGACTAAGATGGCGGGCCGCCATATTGGTAAGGCTTTTTCGGGTTTTTCTTATGAGCACCTCGTTAATCATCTTCATAAAGTGTGTTATAACACACCAAAACACCCAGTCTTCATCCTTGCAATCTGTTGGAGGTCCAGGTGTATGCATGCAAAGTTTGGGGCTGCTAGGTTTCATGGTTTTGGAGTTATGGAGGAGACGGATGGACGTTCGGACACTGCCTTTTATTAGTCCCCTACCGGTGTACACCGGAGGGGTCTATAGGTTTGCACTCCGTCCCTCAGTCTGTCAGTCTGTCAGTCTGTCCGTCCGTCATGCAAAGAACAGTTTTCCGGACTTTTTTTTCTGAACTCTTAATGCTAATGATTTCAATCTTGGTACATGGTTTCCTCATGATAAGTTACAGATCAAGTTCGAACTTCATGACGTTTCGATCATTTTTGACAAAGTTATGGCACTTTGAACTTTGGTAATTTCCCCAACAGTTTTCCGGCGACAGACTGCCGGTAGGGGACATGTATTGCAGCGCAATATTCAGAATGCTTGTTGAGTTTGAGACGAATCGCTTCAAATTTGCCTCAAATCTTTCAAATATTGCCTTTTTAAAATATAATCACTGCAGTTGCCTCATGCAAGTCAATCAATGAATAATGTTTTCAACAGCATTCTACAGCTTGGCATCCTGTAATACTTGCCAAGGTGTGCATGTGCATGCGTGTCATACAAGACCACCTTCATTCCTGGATTTCTGACTTCCTCTATTTGCGTAGTCAACCAGTTGCTAAGCTACTGGGGCCCCCTCATATCTCTCCTCTACCAAAGGCAGTATATTGGACCCAGTCTTGTTCCTCATCAATACAAATAACCTCTCCAATACGTTGGAAAACCCACTCTTCCTTTTTGCAGTCTATTCCACATTGTGTCATATAGTACCCAATCCAACTGACAGGAAGTCATCAGCTGCATCACTCGCTGCTCATCTGAAATCGATGATATGCTAGTCTGATGGAACAAGTCCTTCACTCCGATAAAATCTTCAGTCTCTGTCGCTCCGAAGAATTGTGAAATGAACACTCCTATCTATTTCCATGGTCGGCCAATGGAAAGGGTTTATCCCCTTGACCTTTTGAGCCTCACCATCAGCCATGACCTCTCCTAAGCCGACCATATAGCAAATATGACCTCCAAAGCCAGCCTCTGACTGCGCATCCTCTGTCATGCCAATTCTTCTTGAAAAATCAGAACTAGTCACAGCCTACATGACCTTTATCCCATAGTTCAATGAGGCATAGTAATGCATAACCCCTCCCCTTCCCTCACTGCTTTCTCAGTCATCTGACCCTCCGCAGCAACTTCAGGATGCATATTCTTCCAGTAAACCCCCTTGTAGTTAAACTCCCAAACTCCAGGCTCTTTTCACACCTCGACTCTTTTTCTTCCTTGCTTCTTTTGTCTGTGGAACAGCCTTCCTGAAGCTGTGCTATTCCATTCTTCCCTTAAACATTTCAAGCAGGTGGTGCAGTGCCATTTAGTGTCAACCTTCATTCTTATCCACATTTTCCCCCCAATGACCCAGCTTAGCTCAACCTTCTTACTTCCATGTTTCCTCCTCAACTTTCTTTCTCCTCTTTTCCTGCTTTTTAATTCCCTTGCTTAGTACCCAACTGTTGCTCAAGTGTCAATTCAAATTTGTTATTCCATGAGCCTCGATCGTGTAAAGAAAAAGAAAAATTGTATGTAAAATTTTGATTCTCTCCCAAGCTTATGATTATTCATCTGGATTGGCATGCATTTCTTTTTTTCTTTTTTTTTGCTGCTGTTTTTCTTGCCAGCAGTGGCTCTTAATGAGGAGACTGAAATCCCCACTTATTTCGAAGCCTTTCCTCCTCTGCCTGAAAGGGCTCTGGCGGAAACCGCATCTACCCGTCAAGGAGTCTGGGGAAAGATTCGCCCACTACGCTCTTCTAACATCACTCAGGTAAGGCTTTTCCTGCACCATGGGAATTTTGGTTTGCTTATTTCATACTAAAATTTTAATTTGCTCACATGCCCACGTCACTTGTGTGTTTGTACTTTTTCATGCACAGAGATCGAAAGTGACAGCAGAGCGGGGAAAAACAGGTCATTTAAAAAAGATCAGGGAAAATTGTGACCGCCCTCCCCTTTTTCCCTCGTCTCTTCTCGTTTGTTAGTTGTTAGTTGTCAGATGGTTTGCTCCTTTTCTGTTTCATCTCTGCTTTCCCCTTCCCCTTTTTTGCTGTGGTTCAGCTTGTGTGCAGGTTGTTCACCCCCATGTGTCAGGACTTCTACCCCTGCACATACCCTCATCCTCACTCTCATTCTTTTTTTTTTTTTTTTTTTTTTTTTTTTTTTTTTTGTATACAAGATCGAGGCTCGTGAAAGAGCGAACATTAATCACACAGAAAGACAAACCGACACATAAAACATATAACATAGGGAGCGGTAGACAAGATGGGGAGAGAGGGGGAAGGACACAAACACAACATTTGAGAGCAGGGACCGAGAGACATGGAGACATCGAGAGATCTGAGAGAGGGCGAGGGCTTTGGGGGGGGGGGGGGCGTGGGAAGGGGGCAGTGGGAGAGGTATAAAACATATGGACACTGCCAGGACTTCCAGGAAAGAAGTTGGAATTTCAAACAAGGTGGATCTGGGGTGAATTAGCGGGGGTAGAAAAGATCAAGGTTTTGGATGGGGGAAGATAAGAGATGGTGGTGAACAGCTGTTTTAAAGACCTGGAGGGAGGAGTGGGATTGAAGGGAGTGAGGGAGTTTGTTCCAGAGGCGGGAGAAAAGAGGAATGAAAGAGTGAAGGTGAGCGGAGAGCCGAGATTTCGGCAGTTTAACCATCAGAGGGTTGCTGGCAGATCTTGTGCGACCTGTAGGAATATTTGGGGGACAGAGCAGAGAGAGAGCTGGGGGTGCAAGGCCGGAGAGGAGTCGGTAGAAGACAGAAAGACCACCTACCTGCCTGCGGTGAGTGAGTGAAAGGCCCTCAGAGATAGCTTCATCGCGGGAGATTCCAATAATTCTGAAAGCTTTGGTTTCAACAGCGTGAAGCCGAGCTAGGTGTGAGGCAGGAGCACCGGCCCATAGGGGAGAACAGTATTCCATTGAGCTGCGGATGAAAGCTTTGTATGTGGTGAGGAGCTCAGGTGTGCCGAGGAAGGACTTCGCACGACGGAGGATGCCCAGTCGGCGGCTGGCTTTGGAGGCCAGCTTGGAAATGTGGTTTTCCCAAGAAAGATCATGGCAGATAGTGAGACCCAAAATCTTGAGCGACAGAACTTCTTGGAGAGGATTGTTGAGAAAGTAGATGGGAGGGTTGTCCAGTCGATCTTTTCGGAGAGACATAGTAAGAGTGTGAGATTTGTCAGGATTGAAAGACATGTTCCACTTGTTTGACCAGTCTGTGATTTTGTCCAGGTCTTCAGAGAGTGAGGAGGCAGCAGACTGCCGATCTGAGGGAAGAGGAATGGAGCGGCAGAGAGTGGAGTCATCAGCAAAGAGATAGAGAGGATTTTCGAGAGAGTCAGAGAGATCATTGATGAAGACCAGAAAAAGCACGCTGTGCCAGAAAAAGCACGCTTCTCACTTCTACTCTGCTGTTGGTGTTTCCCCCTTTCCAATTTGTTCCCTTCCATTCTGCTCTAGCTCTTCCACAAGCCTCAATCATGTGTACAAAACAAAAATGAGCCTCAATCACGTGTATTGTGCTGAGAGAAATGGGGATGTCAGAGCTGCTGATATGTCTGATAAGCTTATACACCAAACAAGAAGCCACGGTGACAGCAGAGTAGCTTGGTCTTCTTCTCCTCTTCCCTTTGTAAGGGGTGAGGTCCAATGGCACCAATCTTCTGCTCTGCCTTGAGCACTATACTCCTCCACCTCCCTCTGTCCTCAGCCAACTCTCTCCACTCTCCAACCACCCCCACCTCACTGATATACTGCAATTAAGATGGGGGGATTGTGTGAGGAGTTACATCCCTCGTTGCACAATCCTCCCAATTCAACCGCAATCTACCTCTCCCTCCTATTTTGCTCCATCAACCTATCCGCTCTCTTTGCCATTCTCTCTTCGCCCATCTGCATCGTGTCCAGCCCATCGCAGCTGGCATTTCACCAATCTCCCTGTCAAGCTCATCTGCACACCAATCTCCTCACTCGGTTCATCCATCCTCCTATCCACACTCTTCACTCCTGCAATCGTCCTGATCCAGTTGTTCTCTCAAACCTGCAGCCTCTGTTGTTGTCTGTCAGTGACACCATTTCCAGTCTGTAAAGGTAGGCTTGCATTATGCACAACATCAGAACCTTACTTTCAATTTCCTTGATATCTTTTTTCTGTAATTAATTCCTCCACCGTCTTCCACACATTTGCACCCACCTGGATTCTCCTCCACACCTATGCCCCTGACTTATCATCCCCGGTCACTGTTCCCCCAGATACTCAAACCGATTTGCTTGTCTGATCTCCTTCCCCTCTAACCTGATATTCATTTCTTTTCTCTGCTGCCTGACCCACATTACCTCCATCTTCTCCATCCTCATCTTCAGCCCATGCTTCTGAAATTCCTCAGTCTACCACCGGTACTTCCTGCATCTCCAACCTACTCTCCACCACAATAGCCAGATTGTCCACATACAATATCCTCCGCAGAATACCCCTAAGGTTTACCTTCCTGCTTACAAGCTCTGTCACCATGATAAACATAAGTTGGATGAGATGGAGGCTGGAGTTAGGATTGGAGGAAGATGTATCAACAACCTCAAGTAACCGTTGCAAACCATGAGGAAGGAAAGTGAAAAATCCGGTCTTGATTTGCATGTTAAAAAAAGACTAAAATCTTATCAACTGAGAATATTGATGTGTTTGGATTGGGAGGCGATCATGTGGAAATGGTGGAAGGTTTCATTTTCCTGGGTTGTAAGATTCAAGTGAGTCGAGAATGTGGAGGACAACAACAACAGGCATTTTAAGGCCATTTTCCCTGCTACGGAGCCTTGCGGGTCCCATGACAATCATCATGGTTCCCTTTTGGATGCAATGTTTTATGGACGGATACCCTTTCCTGACGCCAACCCATTTATCTCAGGATAGGTTTGTTTTGAAAAATCTGATCCTAAATGTCTCCAGAAGTCAGCCATGACTTAAAGAAACTCGATAACCACAGAAGAAATTATGAAATCCATTGGAATTCTACTTCCTTCTTAATAGTTAATTTTTTCCATTTAGGGTTGTAAAGTGAGAAATCAATAGCATTCGGGTCAAGCAAATCTTCATTTTTAAAATTTGGCTTTTGTTTTATTTCATAAGAGAGGTCATTGCAACGTTTTTATTTATTTATTTATTGGGCGGTAGTGTGACTTGTGCGGAGGGCTGTTTGAGACCACGGCATATTTAGCAATGTTCAAAAATGTTTATTTGGCCTGACATATTCTTGTCTTGAACTTGGCTTGCTATTCGACATTTGGGTTTTATTCTCTGGATCCATGTTCGTAGGTGTTCCATGTGCCCCTTGAGGAGCGAAAGTATAAAGATATGACCCAGTTTGGCGAAGGCGAGCAGGGCAAGATCTGTTTGGAGATAATGCATAAAACTGGTGCCCACATCGAGCTCTCTCTTTCTAAAGACCAAGGCCTCTCCATCATGGTGACTGGAAAGCAGGATGCTGTTATGAAAGCACGGAAGGACATAGTCACCCGCTTACAAACTCAGGTATTTTAGAAATGTTGTCTTATTGTATTGTTTTTAATTAGAAAAACTGTAAGGGTTTAAAAAAATGTCATTGCAAAACTGTTGAGAAATCGGCAATAATTACACATTACTACTATTCCAGTAATTGCAAAGTGCAGGCCTTGTGTAATGCATATAACACCAATCCTCAAACTGCTCATCAGCACACCACCTCGGAGCAGGCAATCGTAAATAACGTGCATTACATCGCTGTTTTTAGAAATGCAGTGTGACAAGAAGATTTGTATTATTTCTAACTTGTGTCGTCCATTTTCCTGATCAGGCAACGGCCACAGTTGGAATTCCCAAGGAACACCACCGCTTCATCATCGGGAGGAATGGAGAGAAAATGCAAGACTTGGAATTGAAGACTGCCACAAAGATTCAGATCCCACGTCCAGACGACGCCAGCAACCAGATAAAGATCACGGGTACAAAGGAAGGGATAGAGAAGGCCCGTCACGAGATTCAGCTCATTTCAGCTGAGCAGGTCTGAAAGGGCCAAAAGGGATTTGGGTACAAACTGATGTGTTGGAAGTCAGACGAAAACTATCCATCTGACCTTCTGCCATATTTTTTTAATGAATTAAATAATTCACTGGTTTGTGTTACAGGCAGCACTTTAAAACATAAGTTTAGATTTTTATGTGAATAACAGCTTTTGGTCTCTTTTATTTTTCTCTCTGCCAGGACAAACGAGCAGTGGAGCGTGTGAGCATCGATAAAGTCTTCCACCCTTTCATCACTGGTGCTTTCAACAAGGTGGTGAATGAGCTGATGAGTGAAACGGGCACACGCATCAACATTCCTCCTCCGAGCGTCGGCAAGGATGAGATTGTCATCACTGGGGAAAAAGAGGCCGTTTCTCAGGCAGCTGCTAAGATCCGTCACATATATGAGCAGAAGGTGCGTGTTTTTGCATCGACAGCAATGGGTTGCTCCGATTGTATTCTCCCTTAAGGCCTTTAGACCTTGGGCCGAACAAGCAAAATGTGTCTATTTTATTTTTATTTTTTACTTTTGTGGCCCATCTCTGGTACCTAGCTGAAAATTTGCATATATTTAGTTTAAAAATCACTTATAAAGAATTCATAATTTGTCAGAGCAAAAAGTTGCACATTAATTAGTTATATCAATCAGCAAAAACTATAGCGCCATCTTGTGTCCATTATTATATAGCTATGTATAACTGAATGGGAATTCTAAATATAAAGTATGTTGTCTATGTAGAGATGGGGAAACTGTCCACAGGAGTGTGGGTGATCGAGTTCACACACACACACACACACACACACACACACACACACACACACACACACACACACACACACACACACACACACACACACACACACACACACACACACACACACACACACACACACACACACACACACACACACCATACAAAGTAAGGAAATGATACAATAATTTTTTTTACCAGAAGATGGCCATTCTAATTTTTATATCAAACTAAGTGATTTTTTTTTTTTTTTTAATTCTTCATGAACTGAAATGAATTGGCAAACTAGTTATCAAAGCTCTTATTAAGAATGAATTGGAATGTTATTAAAATAACATTTATTAAAAATTAACTTGTGAAATCTTTTTTAAATCTTCTTTTAAAATATTTTAAAATGGAATCACTCTGCTGTGCGTATTGACGACTTGCATGAAGCAAAACCCCGAGGAACTAACATAAGAATCTTCGCCTTCCATAGTTGCATCTGACATGTAAGTCGTCATGACAGCTGCGCCATTACTGTATTTCGAGTCTGAAACGAAGCACGCATTTGGCTGATTAGCGCTCAAGGCCGCACGTGGGCTATGTTACACGTGCTGTGATTGGACAATACTTATTAAAAAGATCGTCAACATTTTGGATGTTTTTTCAACATTTTGAAAATATATGCAAGTTTTGTGCTTAACGAGTTTCAGATATATGAATTCTGTAATATTTTTACACAACATATTATAAATGCAGGTAGATATGCGAGGTGGGTCACAAAAGTAAACAAAACTGGCTTGGCCCATGGTCTACTTTTTGTATTAGTTGTATTTGAATGAGAAATCTCCAAAGTTTAAAGAGTAAAGTGGAGAACTGGTTTTCATCACGAAGACGAGTGTCATTCTCTGTTCGCGGACATGTAGAACGATGAATGGAATGGACAGAACAATTATTTATTTCGGCTTGGCAGTTATCGTTGTTTTAAAATTGTGACACTTTGATAGAACCTGTATTGTAGTGTGAGCGGAAACTCGTTGACGAGCATTGCTGGTCAATATTCCCACTACTCAGGTGTGTGTGTGTGTGTGTGTGTGTGTGTGTGTGTGTGTGTGTGTGTGTGTGTGTGTGTGTGTGTGTGTGTGTGTGTGTGTGTGTGTGTGTGTGTGTGTTAGTGTGTGTTAGTGTGTGTTAGTGTGTGTTAGTGTGTGTTAGTGTGTGTTAGTGTGTGTTAGTGTGTGTTAGTGTGTGTTAATGTCCGAGTTAAAATGGCTTTTGAATGACTAATTTTAATACCTGACGATAGTGCGTTTCAGGATTCAAGGGTTAACACATGAGGGGACTAGAACTGGGAGAAAAAGGATGAACTAGAGCGGCACTCGGTACAGCGCATACCTCCTCCGAGCTGACCAGTTTGCTTTTTATATCCACTGATAGGCCAGCCAGATCTGTATCTGGACCTGAACCAAAGTCTAATAGGCTTGTTCTTGGCACCTATCCAACTCATCCATATAGTTTTGTCATAAGCCGTCCACAACTTTGAGTGATATCGTGGTATACATCTTTGGTCCCATCTCAATGGTGAAGAATCACGAAAATTTTAAAAACATTGTCCAAAAAACAGAAAACAAACAGACTTGTCCTCATCACACACCCAACCTGCCCACCATGTTTGGTCCAAATCCGTCCATAAGTTTTTGAGATATCGTGTTATACAGTGCATTCAGAAAGTATTCAGACCCCTTCACTTTTTCACATTTTGTTATGTTGCAACCTTATGCTGAAATCGTTTAATTTCATTTTTTCCCTCAACACCTTTGAAAAATCAGTTCGACAGAACATTCAAGATGGTGACGGCGCATTCTGGGGGTGAAGCTCAAGTTGTGAAATCAGAAACTTTTCAACACAACCTTCTTCAGACATCCCAGGATTATTTTAGCAATGATCATGTGAAGCAGGAACCGTGTGATTCTCCACCAATGGAGCCAAGCAAAGGTGATCAGCTGCTCGAAGATTCGATTGTGAAAGTGAAGGTTGAATCTGACTTTGAAGATTATTCAACGTCTCGAGAGAAAGGTTGCACAGGATCAGCCAGTGACCCTCTTCTGGTGAAATTGCCAAAATCAAGTCTCTCTGCTCACGTTCACTCCTTCATTCCTCTTTACTCACGCCTCTGGAACAAACTCCCTCTCTCTTCAATCCCACTCCTCACTCCAGGCCTTTGAAACAGCTGTTCATCACCCACCATCTCTTATCTTCCCCCATCCAAAACCTTGATCTCTTCTACCCCCGTTAATTCACCCCAAATCCACTTTTTCTTTGAAATACCCACTTTTTTCTTTCCTGGAAGTTCCAGCAGTGTCCATGTGCTTTATACTTTCCCACCTCCCCCCACCTTCCCATGCCTCCTCCCCCAAAGCCCTCTCCCTCCCACAGATCTTCCGTTGTCCCTGTTATCTGCTGTTGTACTTGTGTGCTTCCCTCTCTCTCTCTCCTATCTTGTTCCCGTTCCCTTTTTTGCATGTTTTGTCTGTCCTTTTGTTTGTTTTTTTTGTGATTGATGTTAGCTCTTCCACGAGCCTCGATGTTGTAGACAAAAAAAAAACAAAAAAAAAAACAATCTACACTCAATACCCCATAATGACTAAGAGAAAAGAGGATTTTAGAATGTTTTGCAAATTTATTAAAAAGAAAAAACTGAAATATCACATCTACATAGGTATTCAAACCCTTTGCGATGACAATTGAAATTTAGATCAGGTGCCTCCCATTTCTCTTGATCATCTTTGAGATGTTTCTACACCTCGATTGGAGTCCACCTGTGGTAAATTCAATTGATTGGACATGATTTGGAAAGGCACAAACCTGTCGATATAAGGTCTCACAGCTGACGATGCATATCAGAGCAAAAACCAAGCCATGAGGTCGAAGGAACTGCCTGCAGAGCTCAGGGACAGGATTGTGTCGAGGCACAGATCTGGGGAAGCCTACAAAAACATTTCTGCTGCATTGAAGGTTCCCAAGAGCACAGTGGCCTCCATTATTCTTAAATGGAAGAAGTTTGGGACAATCAGGACTCTTCCTAGAGCTGGCCGCCCGGCCAAACTGAGCAATCGAGGGAAAGGGCCTTGGTAATAGAGGTGACCAAGAACCTGATGGTCACTCTGGCTGAGCTCCTGAGATCCTGTGTGGAGATGGGAGAAACTTCCAGAAGGACAACCATCACTGCAACACTACACCGATCTGGGCTTTATGGCAGAGTGGCCAGATGGAAGCCTCTCCTCGGTGAAAGACACATGAAAGCCTTCAGAATCTTGTTTCTCACAGTCTGAGTCCTTTCGGTGCTTTTTTGCAGACTCCAAGTGGTCTTTGATGAGGCAAGTGATATCTTGCCACGATATCACCACGATATCACTCAAAGTTGTGGACGGCTTATGACAAAACTATATGGATGAGTTAGATAGGTGCCAAGAACAAGCCTATTGGACTTTGGTTCAGGTCCAGATACAGATCTGGCCTATCAAGCCTGCTTGGATGCAAGTGTGTATTGATGAGGGAAAACATGAATTGAAACGATTTCAGCATAAGGCTGCAACATAACAAAATGTGAAAAAAGTGAAGGGGTCTGAATACTTTCTGAATGCACTGTATATCATTGTTAGCCCGATTTGTCAATGGTAAACAACAACACAACAACAGGCATTTTAAGGCCATTTTCCCTGCAAGAGCGGGGGTTAGCCTTGTGGTCCTCATGACAATCTTCTCCATTTTGCCCTATTTTCTGCATCTCCCCTTGTTACAACGCCCTTGCTCGCATTTCTTCTTCGACCATCTTTAGCCAAGTCTTCCCCGTCCTCTACTTCCTTCTACATTCATTTCCATCACTCATCTTAACCAGTCACTTTCATCCTTCCTCAACACATGACCAAACCATCTCAACCTGTTTCTCTTCACAGCATCAATCACAGGCTCTATTCCCATCATCTTTCGCAGCAATTCATCATTTGTCATCCTCTCTCTCAACGATACTCCACACATCCACCGAACCATTCGCATTTCCACCCTTTCCAGCCTTCGTTGCTGCTCTACGTTCATTACCCATGTCTCGCTCCCATAAATCATAACACTTCTCACACATGCAGCACACACCTTTCCCTTCAGCTTCAATGACACTCCCCTCCTCGTCAGCATGCCACTCAGTTCCCGAAACCTCTTCCATGCACATCTCACTCCAGCAACCATTGCCGAGTCTGATCCACCTTCTCCATTCAGCATGTCTCCTCAGTAACAAAATGATTTCACACCTTCCAGCTTCACGCCGTCTCCAAGATCCAACTCAACATTTCCTCCATCTGCAGCTCCCTCTGTGCACACCTTGCACTTGAATGTAGCTGCCACACTGGTTAATGACCCTCTCAAACCACTACATTTTTGATGAACCCACTCAGCGCACATTGTACATTGAATGGAATTCACTCCGACACCCTTCCTGCACACAGCACACGGCCACTTCCCAGTTCTTTCCACCTCACCACATGCTTTACCACTTGCCATCACCTTCGTTTTTCCGATATTCACCTTCAGACCTTTTGTCTCCATACATTCCTTCCACTTGTTCATCTTCTCCTTCAGTCCATCCGTACTTTCTGCATTCAACACCAGATCATCTGCATACAACTCCCATGGTAAACCCTCCTTTACGTTCCGAGCCAGCACCTCCATCACAGCTACAAATAGTAGTGGACTTAGTACCGATCCCTGATGCACTCCCACCTTCACCTCAAACTCACCACTGTTCCCATCCTTTGTCCTTACAGCTGTGCGCGCTCTTTTGTACATTGTCATCACCACTCTGATCAACCATTCCTCCACTCCTAACTTCCTCAATGCCCATGTCACTACTTCACGTGGAACCGTATCGAATGCTTTCTCCAGATCAACAAACCCAAGAAACAACTTCTTCCTCTTCTCCATGTACTTCTCCTGCAACTGCCTCACAATAAAAAGCGCGTCTGTCGTTCCTCTTCCTGGCATAAATCCAAACTGCATTTCGTCAATCTTCACTTTCTTCCTTATCCTCCTCTCCAACACCTTTTCCAATACCTTCATTCCATGCTCCAATAACTTTATCGCTCGATGCGAGTCCAGAGGGTCACCTTTCCCCTTGTATTGAGGGACGAGGGTACTCAGTTCCCAATCCACTGGAATGCGGCCTTCTTTCACCACCAGATTGCAGATCTCTGTCATTCTCTTCACACCCCAATTTCCCGCTGCCTTCAACATATCTCCCACAACTCCCGTCGGCCCTCCCACTTTTCCACTCTTCATTGCTTTTATCGCTTCCTCAACTTCCTTCTCAGTTATCGTCTCTGCCTGTCCTAAAACTGGGTTACTCTCTATGTTGCCATCCTATTCATTATCTGCATTCAACAGGATTTCCATATATCTCTGCCATCTTCCTTTAATTCCATCTGGGTCCACAACGATTTGTCCCACTTCATCCTTCAAGCACCTCACCCCCATCACATCATACCTCTCTTTCGCTATCTACTTTGCAATCCTGAATACCGCTCTCTGACCCTCTTCCAAATCCAAGCGTTCTCCGAACATTTCCCTCCATGCCTCCTGCGCCTTTGCTACCTCTTTCTTTGCAGCCTTCCTGGCTGCCTTATAACTTGCATGCTCTGCCTTTTCTGCCCCCATACTGTTACATATTTATGTGAATGTATGTGAATTACCATTCAGGTCTTTGCTTATCCATGTGAAGTAGATTAAGGGTTGTTGTGGTTGGAGGGTCAGGAGCCCTTCTGAAAAAGTGTCCGGAAACGGAACTGACCGGAAACGGAAGACAAAGGACACGAGGAAGAAAAAGCGACGAGTATTCTTCTTCTTCCTCGCCCCGCTCCGACGAGAGGTGGGATCGACCTTGCGCTGCGTGGAAAAGCGGCGTTCCGAAGCCCGTCTGGCGAGAGGAGTTACCGGGACGTGTACCTACCCGGTGGAGACGTCAAGTTGACGTGGGGCCGTGCATCGACCCCGCGTCTGGCACCGTTCGCGGCACCGTCTAAACAAACGCGTACGGGTCGCCCGTTGGGGCCTAACACGCCTTGCAAGCGGCGTGGGGCTTTTGGCTTGCTTTACCGTCCCCGCTTCGCGTGGCTACGAGGGGCTGCAGCCGCGGTGCCTGGTACGATACCTGCCCGGTGGAATCACGTCCACCCGGGGTTCGTTCAACCGCCCGAGAGCGGCGACGCCGACCAGCATCTCGGTCAGGAGGGGCCCAGAGACATTGTGAGGGGCAGAGACCAAAAGGGGGTCGTGAGTACAGAAGTGAACACACCTATATAAGATGGCCATCTTAAGCATATAGGGAATTGATTGTGGATGTTGTTGATGGTTGATGGTTGTTTCTTGTTGATTGCTCGGGGAATATCCGTGATTGTATCATTGAAATCGTATGCTATCCTTACCCTGGAAATATATCATTGCACATCAGTTTCTCTTGGGTGGAATTCATAGGGATTGCGTTGCGAAAGCGCATATATATAATACTACTTGCTGGCGAAGGTCCTCTCACGGTCCGGGGGTCACCGAGACCAGGTAGTCACCGAGGGGACCACGTAACAATACCCTTCGCCTTCTGCCACTCCTTGAACTTCTTCCTCTTCTCGTCAATCTTCTTTCCAATTTCATCATCCCACCACCATGTTTCCGAGTTCCTCGGTTGTCCTTTTGTCCATCCACATACCTCACCAACGGCTCCCAACAGACTATCTTTCATTGCCATCCAACCACTTTCAAGCTCAACCACATCATCCTCTACCATACTCAGCCTCTCTTTTAATGCCTCCCTCACTGTCACCTCTTTCAACCTCCACACCTTCATTCTCGGTTGGTACTTCACCCGCCGAGCTCTCCTCGCACCTTTCACCCTTATGTCGCAGACAACCAAGTGGTGCTGTGAAGCAGCCTCCTCCCCCGGGATCACCTTTGTGTCCCTGAGGTGCCCCATATCTCGCCTATGCACCAGCAGGTAGTCAACGGTTGTCGTCGACCCACCTGACATGTATGTAACCAGCTTATTATCCTCTTTCTCGAACTGAGTATTAGAAATCGACAAATCAGCTCCATCAGCAAACTCCAAAATCCTTTCACCTTCTCCATTTCTCACACCATATCCGTAACCCCCATGAACTCCCTCAAAACCGTCCATACTCCTTCTCACATGTCCAATTAGGTCTCCTCCTACCACAACAACTTCCTTATCTTTCACTTTTGCCATCAGCTTCTCCATTGCACACCAGAACTTGTCCTTCTCTTCATCGCTCCGACCAACCTGCGGGGCATATCCCGTGATGATGTTCACCAAGAGCTTTCCAATCATCATTGTCACCATCATCAACCTTTCACTCACTCTAGTCACACTCACGACACTGTCGACAAACTCCTCAGAAAACAGGACACCAACACCATTCACGCCTTCTGGGCACCCTTTCCTCACAAACTTGTATTTCTGTACCTGCCTACCCTTCACCATTCTCACACCACTTCCCTTCCAACTCGTCTCCTGCACACACAATATGTCCACTCTTCTTCTAACCAATACTTTCACCACTTCTCCTGATCTCCCTGTCATTGTCCCTCCATTCCATGTCCCAAACCTCAGAAACCGATCTCACGTCGGGCATCAGACGTTTCGTCGTCATATTTCGATTTGTCAATGGTAAAGAATTACTTTAAAATTGTAATATGCAGATCTGAATCTTCACCAATATCTAATCGTTTAGTCCTTGTCGCACACCCAAACTGTCCATAAAATTTCATCCAAATCTGCCCATAACTTTGAGATATCCTGCTCACAGACACACAAACAGATAAATAGGGGTGAAAACATGTCCTCTGTCCACCTTTGGTGGTGGAGATAATGGTAAATGTAATACAATATATTATTTTACTTTTGGATATTAGTTATTTGTGCCCAAAATGTATAAATGGTTTGACATGAAGCGTGCTTGTGCTCCATGAATTGTCAATAAAGACTGCTGATGGAGACGATATATTTGGGTCCCAACTGCATGATGGGAAACGAATGAGTTTGAAAGGGAACTTCAAAAGATTAAATTGATCTTGGACTTAATTTCCATCAACTTGAGGTTTGCATTATTGTGATATCAGTTACATATATGGACCTTCAAGTTTGAGATGTTTCAAGTTTGCTGACTGAGACTTGGTGTTTATGAGCTTTATTTATTTGTTTATTTACTTGCTTTCCAAACGTTTTGCAAAAATTAAAATTTGTACAGGAAAAGGTTCTATGTTAGTGGAAAGTCTTTTGAAAGGTGGAATGTTTGGAGTTCACCAAATAGTCTTCGGCTCTCGGCTACATAATTCAAGCGGATTTGTATTTGTTTGGATTTGGTTTTTATTTGCATTTTCTTCTTTGCATTGCAGAAACGTAAGACGACAAACATTTCTGTGGAGGTGAAGAAATCGCAACACAAGTATATAATCGGTCCAAAGGGCAACACCTTGCAAGAGATAATGGAGCAGACCGGTGTCTCGGTGGAGATACCTGCTTTGGACAGCAATTCAGAAACGATAATCCTTCGAGGAGAGCAGGACAAGCTCGGGCCTGCTCTAACCCATGTCTACGCCAAGGTGATCCTCATGGAATGACTTAGCCTCCCGTATAGTCTCTGGTGGTGCATAGATACAGTCACGTGAAAAAGTAAGTACACCCCATGGAAAATTTTGACTTTTTCAACATATTTCAACATGCAGCTATTTGATCTTCATTTCAATAATATTGATAGATAAAGGTGATATAATATAACAAATATCATGAAACATTTACATTTTGTAGTCCATTGTATAATTTAAATAAACATAAATGCAAATTTCGCATGTGGAAAAAGTAAGTACACCCCTACATTTATCACTACTTCAAATACCTAAAATTAGAATCAGGTGCACCAGCTCAGGTGCAAATGCTTAGAACATCGTTAGAGAGGAACTTGGAGGAACCTGTCTTTAAACCTCAGACATTTAGTTTGGTTTGCTCTTTGTTGTTGAAGTGTGCGGCGTCACCATGCCTAGATCAAAAGAGCTCTCTGAGGCCTTCAGAAAGAAGGTTATAGATGCCTACGAGTATTGGAAGGGATTTAAAAAGATCTCGAAACAATTTAAAATCAATCATTCGACTGTCCGGAAGATCATCTACAAGTGGAGAAGATTCCAACCAACTGCCAACTTGTTCAGGCCAGGCCGCCCCAGCAAGTTCAGCCCGAGAGCATACCGCAAGATGCCGAAATAAGTCTCTAAGAACCCCAGAATGTCATCACGGACCTACAGGTAGCTCTTGCCAATGTTGATGTCAAAGTGCACGAGTCTACCATCAGAAAGAGGCTGCACAAAATTGATCTACATGGGAGGTGTGCCAGGAGGAAATCTTTGCTGTCCAGAAAGAACATCATGGCAAGACTAAAGTTTGCCAATGAACACCTTGGCAAAGACCAGCACTTCTGGAACAATATGCTCTGGACAGATGAGTCAAAGGTAGAGCTATTTGGCCACAGTACCAGAAGACATGTTTGGCGAAAACCAAAGACAGCATTTGACCACAAGAACCTGATACCAACTGTAAAGCATGCTGGTGGAAATATTATGGTTTGGGGCAGCTTTGCTGCATCAGGGCCTGGGCAGCTCACGATCATAGAATCCACTATGAATTCTACATTGTACCAGAGGGTGCTTGAGGACAATGTGAGGCCATCTGTCAGAAAGTTAAAGCTCAACCGAAGGTGGACCTTGCAACATGACAATGACCCTAAACATACCAGTAAATCCACCAAGGAATGGCTGAAAAGAAAGAAATGGAGGGTTCTGGAATGGCAAAGTCATAGCCCGGATCTAAATCCCATCGAGATGTTGTGGGGGGGATTTGAAACGAGCTGTGCATGCAAGAAACCCCTCAAACATCGCACAGCTGAAAGAATTCTGCATGGCGGAGTGGGCAAAAATTTCTCCCAGTCGATGTCAGAGATTGGTAGACAGTTTTGAGAAATGCCTACTTGAGGTTGTTTCTGCCAAAGGGGGCAAAACCACCTATTAGAGCCAAGGGTGTACTTACTTTTTCCACATGCAAAATTTGCATTTATGTTTATTTATATTATACAATGGACTACAAAATGTAAATGTTTCATGATATTTGTTATCTTATATCACCTTTATCTATCAATATTGTTGAAATGAATATCAAAGAGCTGTATGTTGAACTATGTTGAAAAAGTCAAGACTTTACATGGGGTGTACTTACTTTTTCACGTGACTGTATATAACGGGCCATTGTGCAATTGTCCAAGGATAGCCATATAAAGAATTGTACCGTTTTTGACTAACTCGGGTTAAATATACAAATTTGTCACAGATTTTGGTGATTATGCCTGATATTCGCAATCTGTGTGAACCCGGTTAGCACTTTAAATCTAGTCATGGACATTCAACTAACTTTCATGATAACCATTCTCAAAACACCATTATTTATTGTTCTTTCATTGTGATATTCCATCTATCAGTGGTATCAATAACTTGTTTGATTTGGACTATAAGCCTTCCATGCATGTCATGATCCATGTGTGACTCGATACTCAAAGGAAGAAAATATGACCGAAGTCCTCAGATTATTTTAAATTAATTTTATTTTTGTTATCCATTGTATTATTGGAGATGTCAAAAGTATTATTTGGCTTTCTTAGTCAGAGGAATGTCAGGTGTAGTTTAGTGCTGACACTGCAAACCCCTTTTACGGAATGATTTTCATGTACAAATAGGGAAATGTCGGCCAAAGAAGGCAGTTCTGGCTGTTCCTTTTGCAAGACCTTCACCTCAACACTAGAAACACACACACACACACACACACACACACACACACACACACACACACACACACACACACACACACACTTCCAATCAATGTCATCAACCAACTATAGCAATACCAGTTTTCAAAGCCGAGGAATAATAAACTGGCCACAAGCGGAAATCAACAAACTAGATATCAAAACAAGGCCCCCCCCCCCCCCCCCTTCACATGCCTCTCCCCCAAAGCCCTCTCCCTCCCACAGATCTCTCCATGTCTCCATGTCTCTCGGTCCCTGCTCTCAAATGTTGTGTTTGTGTCCTGCCCCCTCTCTCCCCATCTTGTCTACCGCTCCCGATGTTATTTGTTTTATGTGTCTGTTTGTCTTTCTGTGTGATTAATGTTCGCTCTTTCACGAGCCTCGATCTTGTTTAAAAAAACAAAAAAAAACAACAAAAAAAAAAAACAAGGAAATGGCTCACAATCCAGAAAATGTTAGATAACTAGAAGACAGGGCAGCATGTAGAATCATACTAACATAATCATAAGACTTATGAGGTTAGTTGGCTACACAATACCGAAAATTTGGTTCGATTCCGACAACTTTGAAAATTTGACCTTTGTGACCATGAAATGTCAAAACGAAGGTTACTGCCCTTGAAATGAGATAGAAAATAATGTATCATCAGTTATGAGGTTAGTTAGCTACACAATACCAAAAATTCAGTTCTATTCCGACAACTTTGAAACTTTGACCTTTGTGACCTTCAAAGGTCGAGGATTTTGAAATTTGTTGTAAAACTTGTATTTCATTATGTATGTGATAATATAAGATCATGTACGACATTTCACCCTATCAGGAAGCGAACAATGTAATAAAACCATCAGAAATCGACTTTTCTAATTTTGTTGACCCTGTGACCTTGACCTTGGGGCGAAAATGAAAAATCGAGCTCCGTGGGGCTGGACACATGACATTGGCCTATCCAAATACCAAAACTCCTGTCAGATTCCACCAAACGCCTCGGAGAAGATGTAGTTTGAAATCGATTACCCCCTAAAAAGACATCATACGCCCACTCTACGCAGGACACAACTAGATCATGATATCAACCTCCCACCCCAAGTTTCATCAAGATCGGATGATATCATCGGGTAGTTATGCTGCGGACAGACAGACAGACAGACAGACACACACACACAGACAGACACACACACACAGACAGACACACACACAGACAGACACACACCCATGACGAATATAGTGGTCACTCTGTTTGATAACTCGTGAACCAAAAATAAGACCACTGGATCTGTAATTTATCTGTTCCCTGGCCTAATGTTGTAACCCAAATTTGGTAACATTCTGACTGGTGGGTCTGGATATGGTGTTTGAAGAAAGTTATTCGACCACCATTTTGACACACTTCCAGTCATGTGATCGGCATGGCCTCCACAATTTAACATCAAGACCCTGTCTTAATGCTGCAGCCCAAATTTGGTGGCATTCTGACTGGTGGTTCTGGAGAAGAAGATTTTTGAAGGAATTTTATTAGTCACGTGACTGAAACGAGCTTTACAATCCCCGATGCCAGTCTGGAGTGGAACCTTTCTGTCAAATGTCAGCTGGATCCGCCCAGCGGTTTGGCCGGAGAAGTCAAAATAGGAGACGGACGGACGGTGCACGATGAATCCAATTGCAGATTAGCTAACAATATGAAACGAAATATCAACAGATATACATAAACAACTGGGAGAATGACAAAAGAGCAGGAAGATATAAAAAAAAATAGTTGGACCCAACCACCTTTGGAGGCCATTTTTCCCTGCAGAGCAGGGGTTGGCCTTTTCCGGGCACCGATTGGTAATAAACAAAGAAGGCTCTTTGGAATGGCTATGAAGAGGTCAGCTCAAATGAGATGGAGAGCAAATCATTGTAAATGGCCAAGACCAAGGACACTGCATCAATGGCTTTAAGAAAATGGTGGGACTGTGTCAATTGGACAAGTGTAGGTTCTGTAAGGTAGTAACATAATGTATGAGTCGCCTCCTGTCGGGATGTAAGGAAAATTCGTGTCAGAACATCTGTACACACAAAGGCACAACGAAGTATGTAGAGTAATCCACTGGCCCATCTGCAAAAAATTCAATATCCCAGACCCAAAAAACTCATAGAAACATGAACCAAACGCAATAATTGAAAACGAGGAAGTAACACTCAAATACAACCTGATAATTCCATCAAGCGTGAACATAGAAAACAAAGCATTGCGTGTGGATATTGTACTTTGGTATAAAAAAGGCATTGCTAATTGAGGTTTCAGTACCTTAGCGATTTTGGCCTAAACAACACAGAAATCAAGAAAATGACCAAATAACAAGACCTTGTAAATGAAGTTAAAAGATCCTGGAATGAAGAGCACCGAAATTGTACCAGTGACAATTGGAGCAATGGTAATGGTCAAGAAGAACCTTGGAGATCTTAAAAACCATCCCAGGGAATATTAATACAAACGACCTGCAGTTGGAAGCTGTCCGATTGTCAGTGACGATCCTGAAAAGAGCCCTCGGAACAAAACTTCCAAACAGAGATAACACACGCATGCACACAGGTCCAAGGGTATGCAACTAAACATGCACACCATCCTGTCTGCTCTCCTCTGGCATTAAATGTAAAGGGCTTTGGCTGAGGAGGTGAATGATAACTATATTGTTTCCTTTGCTTCTTCTTCCACAGGCAAATAGTGTAGCTTGTATGAGCGTCCATGCTCCTGCGTGGCTGCACCGTTTTGTCATTGGGAAAAAGGGACAGAACATCAGCAGAATAACTCAGTCTCTTCCCAAGGTGTGTTCTCTTGTTTGTCCATTTTTTCTGCTGCAATGTCATAATGCTCGCTGTATTCAGGGAAATATGTTTAACCACTTTCAGGCTGAAGATTAATATATAGAGGAGGCATTTTCATTGACTACTTGAATGTGAATGAGGTAGCTTTGTTATGCCTCTCCAGGATTGCTGTGTTTTTCTAGGTTCACATTGAGTTTACTGATGGTGAGGATAACATCATGGTTGAAGGCCCTACCGAGGAGGTTCACCAAGCGCAGGCACAGTTGGAAGAGATAGTCAAAGACTTGGTAAGTTATACTCTGGAAAAATGTTGCTGTCATTCATTTTATAAAACACTCGTAAAAAGCCCGTCAAAAATGTCGGGTTGGAACGGTTTATTTGACGGTGCAGCCTCGTGAGCGTGCAAAAGTTTGAAGCCTCGGTCTGTCAGGTGTGCTTATATCTTCTTTATTTACGAGACATTATACGTATGTAAATGAACACTCGTTTTACTTTGCACGTGTTGCATATCACGTGCAGCGAATTTCACCTCCCCGTGCCTTGTATTTATTGTTATTTATATTTAAAAAAAAGAAGCTTCTGCACACCGCCCTTGAAGTTCAGTTTGCAAGCCACCGTCTACGATTCCAATAGAAGAGACATAATTACTCTTTTATGGAAAACGTTTTTCGAGGTAGTTTTATCCTCAAAAATAGAACGTAGTGAACACACTTGTGTTAAAAGATTGGCCTTTAAAACCTACCCTCATGAAGGGGGACAGTCATCTACTGCTACTACTGCTACTACTAATACTACTACTAATACTAATACTACTACTAATACTACTAATACCACCACTACTACTACTACTACTACTACTACTACTCACGACTACTACTCACTACTACTACTACTACTCACTACTACTACTCACTAATACTACTACTACTCACTAATACTACTACTCTCTACTACTACTTACTACTACTACTACTACTCCTCACTACTACTACTACTATTACTACTACTACTACTACTACTACTACTACTATTCACTAATACTACTATTCACTAATACTACTACTCTCTACTACTACTACTACTCACTACTACTACTACTACTACTCACTACTACTACTACTCACTACTACTACTCACTACTACTCACTACTACTACTACTACTCACTACTACTACTACTACTACTACTCACTACTACTACTACTACTAGTATGACTCACTACTACTACTACTACTACCACTACTACTCACTACTACTCACTACTACTCACTACTACTCACTACTCACTACTACTACTCACTACTACTACTACTCACTACTACTACTACTCACTACTACTACTCACTACTACTACTCACTACTACTACAACTCACTACTACTACTACTCACTACTACTCACTACTCACTACTACTCACTACTACTCACTACTCACTACTACTCACTACTCACTACTACTCACTACTACTCACTACTACTCACTACTCACTACTACTCACTACTACTCACTACTACTCACTACTACTCACTACTCACTACTACTACTCACTACTACTACTCACTAATCGCTACTACTCATTAATCGCTACTACTCACTACTCGCTACTACTCACTACTCGCTACTACTACTCACTACTACTACTCACTACTACTACTCACGACTACTACTACCACTACTACTACTCCTCACTACTACTACCACTAGTCCACTACCCCTCACTACTACTACTCACTGCTCCTCACAACCCCTCACTACTACTCCTCACTACTCCTCACAACCCCTCACTACTACTCCTCACTACTCCTCACAACCCCTCACTACTACACCTCACTACTCCTCACAACCCCTCAACCCCTCACTACTACTCCTCACTCTTCCTCATGACTACTCCTCCTCACCCCTCCTCCTCACTCCTCCTCCTCACCCCTCCTCCTCACTCCTCCTCGCTCCTCCTCCTCACTCCTCCTCGCTCCTCCTCCTCCTTACTCCTCCTCCCCTCCTCCTCCTCCTCCTCCTCCTCCTCCTCCTCCTCCTCCTCCTCCTCCTCACTACTCCTCCTCCACATGTAGTAAGGGCATTTTATGAGATATTTCACAAATCTGTTAACTAAATTGTTACCAAAAAATTTCTTCACCAATATGTTTGTAAAGGTGTGTAATAACATGTGTTAAAATGTTGAAGTTCAACTCCCGTGGGAAACCCAGAAAAAAAGCTGTTGAATTCGGGTACCGAAAAATTATTTTCGAGAATTTTTATTTTTTTAAATCGGCCCTTAAGTAACTTATGAGGGGTCAAATAAGGGTTTTTCATGATTCTGAGTTGATTGTTAACATTTATATTTTCACTTTTACATTTACACACAAAGTAGCTTTTATTTCACATACATATATAATACTCAAGAGTTATTTCTCATTCACAATGTCAGAAGTTTCAACAGTCATTGTCTATGTCTTCTTCAGACTCAACAACATCATGACTGCAGTTTCTGCATGTAATGCCATTACAGACTCCACAGGCCGAGATGCACGTGACCCCATTCTTCTTGCAGCTGCATCGCCGGTTGCTGCAATCTCCATGACAATTGCAGCTCGTGAACTGCAATAGCTCCTCAGGAGCTGAGGGTCCAGTGTTGGAACTGGCTCATACCCATGCACACCTATTGTCCATCCATAGTCACTGGGGACCGGACCACTCATGACTTGAGTAACGGACAACGTGGTTCCCGTGGGCAGTGAGACGTTCTAAGGTGTCTTTGTAAGCAGGCAAAGTTTCTAGTTCCTTCATGAGTTGACAGTACAGCCGTGCGCCCTTGGCATACTGATGATGGCCTGCAGCGGCAAAGATGTGAAGCATCTTGGTAACAATGCAGGACAGATGCCCATTGTGGTCTGCAAGTCGCTCGGTTCTGATAAAGACCCTGATCACATCTACCATGTGGTGGTACTCCACCCAGAGTGCAGGTGTTCTTCCTCCTTTTGCGAGTCGTTTGAAGGTTTCTTCAAACCTTTGCTCAAACACTGGCACTACTGGGTCTGAGTGTCTGGCTCCCATCTTCCCATCAGCCACCTTCTCCATGAAGGTCTTCATGTCACCACGCTCCTCCTCAGTGAAGGCAAGTTTCATGATGTGTTGATAGATGGCTGCATCGATGAGGAAGTGAACACGGATTGCCTTGTCAAAACATCCTCCATCCATGATGTGGTTGGCTGTCGTACTTCCAGGATAGATCAACTGGATCACATCTAGTAGTCCAGAATCTTCCATGATGTTACCCATTGATCCAAGATAAGACTTCAGCAGGTGAAAACCACCCAACCTTGGAATGACGGGTAGATTTGCCTGCTTTATTATATTCACAGCCTTCAGCCAAATCGGAAGATCAAAGGTCACTATAGCGACCCCAGCGCGCCGTATGCACTCTTTCAGAGTGGTGAAGATGGTGTTGAGGTCATTAGGGTCTCCTTCAATAACTGGGAGGAACTCGATCTGTGTGCTCTGCTTTGCATCATTAGCATGGATTCTCTTCATCCAGCCATTCCAGTTGGAGTGTGGGAACTCAGGATCGTTGGCTTTGATCACCCACCCCGCTGCCCAGAGTGTGTCACCTGGAGTGAGGAGTGGCTGATCATGAGCCAGGGAGGAGGAAAGCTCAGCGAGGGGGAGAAACATGATCACGTTCGTTCCTATCTGTTTCCTGTTCGTAAATGGAATAATCTTTACTTCAGTTCCTCTCAGGATCTTAGCTTTGTCGAGTGCCTTCAACTTCACCCGGGGGAAAGCTGCTGTTGTCTGTGGATCTGGCAAAGGTGGTGCCGGAGAGGTGACTTCGATCCAACCCATTGAGTGAAAGGGAGTGTTTCCGTGAATAGAGACAATGTTTAAATCTATATTGTCTCCAACAAACTGAGTGACTGCATTGTTTGTTTCCCCAACCTCCATAAAGACCACCTGATCATTACTTGACAATTCACTTTCACTGGCTGGCACTTTGGCTGTCATCACTGATTGATCCTCAAGCGCAGCATCAACCGCAACCTCATCATTGATCTGTTCATCGGTTTCCTCCACAATGGTGTCAAGAGTGCCAGAAGTATCTGGAACATCATCTCCACTCCTACTATTAAGGAAGCAGTATTTGTAGTTTTGTGTCTCCGTGTAAGACTCAGTGTATCCCAGCCGGTGGAACTTGTTGAGCATCCATTTTGACCCAAATCTATGATCAAGTTGTATGGCAAGCCCCATTTGGTGTGGCAATACTCCAGACCGAGGTCGACAGGCCTTAATAAAATTCTGCCCCCAAACAGCAACTCTTTCGTCTGTCTTGACAATCGGTCTCAAGAACATCTGAAGGCTTGCAGGAACAAGTGTCAGCTGACTATCGATGTCAGTCATACTGTGTGTGGTGGGGTATGACTTTGGACCTAAATCAATCAAGGCAATATCATTGGATATGAACTTGAGTGCCGTCTTTATGATCTGAGTCTTCTCATCTCCATGGTCAAGATTAGCATGATGCCCTCGCAGAATATTGTCGGTGCCATCTTTGAGACAGAGTACATCTGCCCTTCTTTCCTGTGTTGTGAAATACAAGGTGTCTTCGTATTTCTCTAGAAGTTTTATCTTTAGCCAATGCTTTGAATAAGAAAGGCTCTTCTCTGGTGACTGATCAAACTCCTGCAGCTTTTCATGGACTTGGTCCATGTTCATTACCCCATGCTCTAATTCTGAGTCTAACCATTCGCAGAATTCAATAAAAACTGCCTCTCGCTCCTCATCAATACTCCTCTGTCCTCTCTTCTTTTTTCCTTCCTCATCAGTCTTGGACAAACTGTCACCTCTCGCAAACATAAGTTTGCATCGCAAATGGTACAGTGTTTCTTCTGCTACCAAGTCGTTGATCCCTTCCAGGCGTCCAGTGACTTCAGTGCCCCAGTCATCCCCGCGACTCCGTGCTGTCTTCAGCAAGCTTGCCTTCAGTGTATCTGCAGTCAAATTATCTGGCACTCTGTATTTCTTTCTAGCTTGTGCTGGATTATTTTTGTAGAGCTGGGCTGGTTGGTTGCAAAGAATGCATACATCCTTATACAGGAGGTCAACTGACTGTGATCTTCTAGAACTGCAGCCAGTTAATGAACTGAACTCACAAGTAGTGCGTCTTCTCTTCAACTTTGATGACTCTTTCTCTGCCTTTGATGCTTGAGCTGACTTCTTGGTGGTTGCAACAAAGTTGTTGTACAGATCATTTTTACACTTCTGGTGGTACCTCAGTTTTCCTTCCTTTTGAGCCTCCTTCATACGTTCCACAACAGTAACATTTTCGACAGTTTCTGCTTGTTTCAATAAAGTTGAGTATCCCTTTGGAGTTGCCTGTATGAGCCTTTCAGCTGGTGTATCCGAGCGTGCACAGATGAAGCAATTGAGCACAGGTGGAGTAACGTCTTCATCCATATTGCTAGACTCCATGTCCTCCAAAGTAGAAAATGAGATATATTTAGAAATTATTTTTCCACAAAGGAGTGTCTGTGGTGAAATATAAATGTTAACAATCAACTCAGAATCATGAAAAACCCTTATTTGACCCTTCATAAGTTACTTAAGGGCCGATTAAAAAAAATAAAAATTCTCGAAAATAATTTTTCGGTACCCGAATTCAACAGCTTTTTTTCTGGGTTTCCCACGGGAGTTGAACTTCAACATTTTAACACATGTTATTACTTATTACACACCTTTACAAACATATTGGTGAAGAAATTTTTTGGTAACAATTTAGTTAACAGATTTTCATATGTTTCCCTTACTAATGCCCAGTTAATGGGTGTAGCGACCCCTCCCTCACTCCTCCCCTTGTGTGCTTGACCATTTTGCACTTCATTCCCTTGGGGCAGGGGAATCGTGAGGTTAGGGCAGGAATGTTGGTTTTTTTTTGGGTTTTTTTGGCCGAGGGGTCGGCGATTGTTTACCTATCCTTCATGGACACCGTGGTATATTTAATGTTCACCAACTAAGTCCGGCAGACGGGACTCCAAGTTCAACATCCATCCGAAGAACGGGCACACACATTGATGAGAAACCATGCCCTTGAAACGGAGATGACAGGTTTTAGCTGGGCCGAGATTTAAACTTAGGCTGGACAGCTTCGAGGCAAGTGTGTGTACCTCGAGGCCATCCTTACAGCCCACCTGCATTGTTTGGGTTACTTAAATATGCATAGTATCAGCATGATCAGCCATTTGGCCAGTAACTGTCCCTTATTTATTTTATCATAGCTGCCTACAGTGGAACCAGAGTAAAACTGTCCTGATGTGAAATCTGGACTGGGTTGGCTTGGCTTGGCTTAGGGCTTGGGCAATGCCAAGAGTGAGAGGAAGGTTTGTGTAATCCATAATAATGAAAGGCTATGTGTGTCCATCGGTCAGTCAGTCAGTCAGTGTGTGTGCGCGTCTCCTCCATAACTCCAAAACCTGAAAACCTAGCGGCCCCAAACTTTTCACGCGTACATATCAAATTCCACAGGAGTGCATGAATGAAAACTGGGTGTTTGGGTGTGTTAAAACACCCGTTTTGAAGATAAGTAACGACCTTATTTTATTAAAACAAAAACAAGCTTTATCATAGATGAGTCCGCTATCCCTTGCAGGGGTCTTGTGCTTTTTCAGCCTGCTCAAAAATGCCTTGCCTTGAAACAGGTTGCAATGATTTCTGCACGATTGAGCGTTCAAAATTGATGTTTTCAATTTTCTCACTCATCATCGAATGTCTGATCTTCATACCTACAAATCGTTGTATACATCACTATTGTAGGTGCTATAGTTTTCAAATTCGGAGCTTAGAGTGATTTTATGCATTATATGATGCGATTTTCCACAATGCCCTTTCACGGAAGAATTAAAGTATATAATCAAAGTTCTGACATTTTTAAAGCAAGCGTGAATTCCATATAGTAATATGGATTCCATAAGATAAAGGTTATAGCCTGGTGTTGGCTTAGCGGTTAGGGTGCCGGCTTGGGATCCTAGGATCCTGGGTTCGAATCCCGGTCGATCGCTGAATAAACACCAGGGGGGTTGACTCAGCCTGTCATCCTTCCGAGGTCGGCAAATTGAGTACCAGCTCACTGGTAATTCCCTGTGTGTCGCAAGAGGCGACTAACAGGGTTGGCGGCAGGAAGGGCATCCGGCCATAAAACATTGCTTCAAAAAGGGGACCACGGTGCCCAAGAAAGGCCAACCCCTGCTCTGCGGGGAAAAATGGCCTCCAAAGGTGGTGGGTATAAGATAAAGGTTGCTTTGTTCACCACTGTTATGTCCGGCCACATGGCGTATATAGGGCCTCTCAAAATAATGCCATAAAAGCAAGTGGTTCCTTATCAACCAATGTTTTAAGCCGTGATGATACAGTTGCAAGCGGTGTAATTGACTTTTTATCACAGCGGATGTCGTTTTTGAAATTAAAATTGCACATGTTAAGTGATAAAGTAAATGTGTTGTTTTTCAACCATTTCGTTGGAGTGCTTAAGCCACTTGGCTTCTGTAGTAATACGGCGAATCGGTACTCCATGGGGACATCTCAGGAGTTAGGAAGGCAAAATAAAGTTGAGAATTAGAATTAATTATTGGGTAAAATGCCAGGGTCATAGAAAAGGCCCCTTTATGTAAGGGTATATGCCATGTGGCAAAGTATAGAAAAGGAGGGACATTCCATAGCTTGTAGAAAATGCCAAACAATACAAAATAAGTGGCATTCAAAAAATCTCATGTGCATGCTGGACTACCCTTGTGTTCTGAGGAGTAACCAAGTAATGCTCTAGAAAAGTTCATACGAAGGGGTGCCCTACATCTGGCAAATAAGATACATTTACTTCTTCATGCAGCTGTATGAATGAAATTGGCACCCCTTCATATGAACTTTTCTAGAGCATTACTTGGTTCCTCCTCAGAACACAAGGGTAGTCCAGCATGCACATGAGATTTTTTGAATGCCACTTATTTTGTATTGTTTGGCATTTTCTACAAGCTATGGAATGTCCCTCCTTTTCTATACTTTGCCACATGCCACATACCCTTATATAAAGGGGCTTTTTCGATGCCCCTGGAATTTTTCACAAGATACTTTTTAAATACGAACGAAATGCATTTGTTGATTGTACAAGACTTTATTCAAGACGATATAAAAGACTTGAAAAAGTAAGGGGAAAAACTTATTCAACCCAGAAGGGATTCAAACCCACAATCCCCAGCTTGGGAGTCTGATGCTTTATCCATTAGGCCATTGAGCCAGCACGTTAGAATGATTTTTTTTTAAAGGGTTAGAAAGTGTGTATGTATGCACAGCCATGGCCAACAATATTGGGACCCTTGCACTTTTTGCAAATAGTGCACCATTTCTTCCAGAAAATTATTGAAATTAAAAAATCTTTTGGTATCCACATGTCTTTCTTTGGCTTGCAGTGAAACAAAACAAAAAAAAGCTTAAAACAATTACTAAATCTTAGCTTATTCCAATCCACACAGAAATCCTAAAATGGCCCAGACAATATTATTGGCACCTTTTAGAGGTTGTTAGAAATAATTAGATTTCAAGCAGGTGATTTTCCTTTAGTTTGGAATTGAACTCACTTGTGGTGAGTTGCAGGTGCCTGCAATATAAAAATCACTCATTCAACCAGTTTGAAGGGAGAAAAGGAGTCATTCTTCTGTTTTGTGTCACTGTGTGTACCGCAATGAGCATGGAGAAAAGGGAAAAAAAACTAGAGAATTGTCTGAGAAGGTCAGGCACAAGATTGTAGCCAAGCATGGACAATCTCAAGGGTACAAGTCCATCTCCAGAGACCTTGATGTTCCTTTGTCCACCATACGCAATGTTGTTAGGAGGTTTAAGGGCACTGTAGCCAACCTCCCTGGACGTGGCCGCAAGAGAAAACTTGATCGAAGATTGCAGCGAAGGATTGTTCGAATGATGGAGAAAGCACCTTGATCAATTGCCAAACAGATTCAAGCTGACCTTCAGACACAAGGTACGACAGTTTCAACTCGCACCATCCGTCGCCATCTTATTGAAAGGGGGTTCTATGGAGGACCCCAATGCTGAGAGAGAGACATAAGAAATCCCGACTGGACTTTGCCAAAACACACCTGAACGAGCCAAAATCCTTCTGGCGGCAGATGAGACCAAATTAGAGCTTTTTGGTGAAGCACATCATCTCTGTTTACTGAAAACAAAATGAAGCCTTCCAAGAAAAGAAAACCTTCCCTACAGTCAAATATGGAGGAGGTTCAGTGATGTTTTGGGGTTGCTGTGCTGCCTCTGGCACTGGGTGCCTTGAATGTGTGCATGGCATCATGAAATCAGGAGATTACCAAGGCATTTTGGAGTGCAATGGTCAACCCAGTGTCAGATAGCTGGGTCTCCGTCGAAGGCCATGGGTCTTGCAGCAGCACAATGACCCAAAATACATTTCAAAAAGCACCCATGAATGGGTGAAGACAAAACGCTGGACTGTTCTGAAGTGGCCAGCAATGAGTCCAGATCTAAATCCCATTTAACACCTGTGGGGAGATCTGAAAACAGCGGTTGGGAGAAGGCACCCTTCAAATCTGGGAAACTGGAGCAGTTTTCACAAGAATAGTGGGCCAAACTGCCAGTAGAGAGGTGTAGGAAGCTCATTCATGGCTATAGGAAGCGCTTGACTGCAGTTATTTTGTCCAAAGGCTGTGCTTTCAAATATTAAGTCGAGGGTGTCAATAATTTTGTCAATGACATTTCTTTTTATTTTCTGATTTAAAAGGATATATTAAGTTCTGAATTAAAAACAAAGGTTCTGTAATATTAACAGTGAAATAAAGAATTATTGAGACCAAATACCTTTGTCAATTTCAACTTATTTTTCGATAAATTGTGAGTTATTTGAAAAAAGTGCAAGGGGGCCAATATTTTTGGCCACTACTGTATGTTTATATATACAATATACCAGTAGAAGCCAAGAAACGTATTTTCAGTCCCCATGTGAAGGCTGCATGCAGAGAAACGATCCCTTTTATAATGGGAGGGGCGCTTTGCACCTCCCTTTCGTTAAAGCAACGAGACAAGCATGATGGCCGAGAGGTATGCACACTCGCTCTAACACTAGCACTCTTGCTCCCACCCTCTCCCCTCCCACTCTTTTTCCCTCACACCTACTCCCCTCCTCGTACCAACCCTCCCTCCCGGAGTGTCCAGTATAGTGACGTGGTGATGCTTCGCTCTCCACCCTCCTTTAACTCTCTCGCTCTCTCTCGTTCTCTCCCTCACTCCCCCTCTCTCTTTCTGACAACTTATACGGAGTGAACAAACTGGCGGCAATTTCATTTCAAAGTCCCGCCCTGAACGGACATTATATATATAAAATAATGATGAGTGTTTCATATTTATTTTATTTGCGAATTCAGCTCATGTTGCTTTCAAAGTCAATTCAGCAATTTCTGCTCTATTCAGAGTTTAATTATTTTATTTCTGCTCTACTTTCTCACCATCCTAGTACCTTTAATTACTTTTTATCTTTTATTGTTTAGATCTTCTGAGATTTGTAGGCCTATTTGCAGGTCAAGCCTATTTGCAGGATTAATTTGGTTTCCACTGTTTCTACATATCATGTTGCTTCATGTGTATGTTTACAGTGCAGATGTATGGATTACAATGAAATCCAAATAGAGCAGAAATTTCACCGACATCTCATTGGAAAAAACGGTGCAAATAGTGAGTACAAATGTGGATTTTGTCTGATTATCTCCTCCACCGAAGGTGGACAGAGGTTATGCTTTCACCCCTGTTTGTTTGTTTGTTTGTCTGTCAGTGAGCAGGATATCTCAAAGTTATGAATGGATTTGGATGAAACTTGATGGACAGGTTGGGTTTGTGAGAAGGGCAGATATATTCGATTTTGATGAAGATCTTGATCTGGATACTCTAATTTTATGAAGTGATTCTTCACTATTGAGAGATACGGCCAAAAACGATATATAGCATGATGTTTCAAAAGGTTGTGGACAGATTTGGATGAAACTTGTTGGAAGGGCTAGGTATGTGACAATAACAAGCTGATTAGATTTTGGATCAGATTTTGGATTTTGATTGGATGCAGATCCGGCCTATCAGTGAGCTACAAACGTATACTTACTGTTCAGCCTGGCAGAGGTATCCGCCCTACCGAGTGCAGTTCTTGTTACCACCTCCGCCACCAAAGGTGGATGGAGGTTATGTTTTTGTACTTTGATGTATCTGTATGTTGTCATGAGTTTTTCCCTTTGCTCTGTTACTCTGATCTTTCATGAATCTTAATATCTGTGAAAAGAAAAAATATATATATATATATATATATAAATAAAGGTTTTGTCTTGTGCAAAGGCCTGGTTGTGAATTAACCAGTTGAGTGAAGTACATTTGTCATTGTGCTGTTAACAGTAAACCGTATCAAGGAACAGTACAAAGTGTTTGTTCGCATTCCTCCTGATAACGAGAAGAACAACCTGATTCGCATTGAAGGTGATCCACAGGGTGTCCAACAGGCCATGCAAGAGTTGCTGGAGATGTCTAATCGAATGGTGAGAAGCTTTCTGATATTTCTTATGGTCATTGGCCGACATTGTTGGTGACCTTAATTGCTATACATTTAGATCCCACCCATATCCTGTTTTTCTTTTCATCCTTTTTTTAAAGGAAAATGAACGCACCAAGGATTTGATTTTTGAGCACAAATATCACCGTACAATAATTGGCCAGAAAGGCGAGAAGATCAAGGAAGTGAGAGACAAGTTCCCCGAGGTATTGCTGCTGCTTTATTATTATTATTATTTTTAACATCATTTTGAAGACTGATGCTCTTCATAATAGGTCATGACTACCTGCAGTGCTTTGCTGCTGCCTCCAGTCAGTGCATTATGCTCCATGTCAAAAATGATGCACCATTTCCTGAGTCTGGCTGGAATTGTTGCCATTCCATCAAAATAATAGTGCCTTCAGCAGGAAATGCAATTTCTTTCAAGCTATTACCATTATCAAAATGGCTCGTAAGGCAAAATGATTATCTTGCATTGCTTGCTGCCTGTAAATGCTGACCTCTTAAGTTGATGTTCTCTTTCTAGAATAAACCTATTCAAAGACCTTTGTAAACATACATGACGTTTGCATACATACGAGTCCATCTTTAATAGGATCAGATGTTTCATTGTGCTGTTTTGTACCTCAGATAAAAATGACAGTGTTGCATTGCTCTTTCTGGTGCATTTTCAGTTACTACCACCTTTTTGTTGTTGTTGTTGTTGTTTTCTTGTTTGCTTATGTAACATTTGATCATTTCTCTTCTCACAAAGGGCCACTTATTGTTTTCATGGCTTGGAGAAGAGAGGATTGACATTCTATTGTTTCATATTGAAAGCTCAATATAATCAATCTCTTATTATAAGAAATCTCTCAGGATATCCTGGAGACTCAATAGCTCAGTGGGCTGTCACCGCATAAGTGATGAGGTCCATGGGTTTGAGTCCTGGGTTGTCAGAATTTTTTCACGCTAACCCCATGCAGGAATTTACTTCCTGTTTATTAAAAACAAAAAATATATATACATATATATATATATATACAGACTTGGTATTTAATATGGAATATTTTTTTTTTTCTTGACTTGGGTTTACTTTCTTAACTCAGTATATCAATCTGGTAGGTTTCTTTTACACTTTGGTGATTTATTTGTTAAAAGAACCATGTCACTGATTGTCTGTCGCAGCAAGAAGTCAACAACAGGATTATATCACAGGTGGCATGGCAAAATGTACGGACAGGTGCATTTGATGATTGGCTTCACAGTCGGGTATACAAGGGTTGTTGCGTTCTGTATTAGTGGAAAACAACTGCTGCACGTCTCCAAAAGTTATTGCCGCTTCCTCTGGAGATGGTCCGTCAACTCGACAATGCTGTTTGTCATGGAGTGGTGGCTTTACGAAATTACGGCATGAAACAACGTGCTATTGTTCGGCAGTATGGCATCACTCCAGGTGAGGTGTCAAAGATCCTGAAACGAAATGCTCAGAGGGGTGTCCCTACTCCAATACCGAGGCCAGGACGTCCCCGCAGAACCACAAGGAGGGATGATCGCCAGCTGCACCGGTTAGTCCGCAATGGCCGTACCAAGTCAGCTAATCGGCTTAGGGCTGAGTGGCAGCAACTGACAAATGTGCCTGTATCCAGAAGGCTAGTCAACCAACGACTGGTTCAAGCAGGCTATCGTGCCAGGCGTCCCCTGAGAAAGCCACGCCTGACTGGACAACACCGCCAGCGCCGATTGCAGTGGGCCAGAGAGCACCGTCAATGGCAGCCAGGACACTGGAATCACGTGATCTTCAGTGACGAGTCTAGATTTCTGGTCAATCGTCAAGATGGCCGCGTCCGAGTGCGCAGACAAGTGCATGAAGCCTACAACAAAGATTGTATAGTGCCAAGAGTCCAAACTGGAGGTGGTGGGGTGACCGTTTGGGCTGCTTTTCATGCAGGGGGCAAAACTGACCTGGTTGTTCTGAATGGAAACCTGAACCAGTTCAAGTACAAGGCCATTCTGGAAGAAACATTGCTTCCATTTGCTCGTGCAGCCTTTCGAGGAAACTTTGTCTTCCAAGATGACAATGCACGGCCTCATCGTGCTCGCATGATCCAACACTTTCTTGCTGATTGTGGTGTGAGCATATGGAGTGGTCTGCCATGTCCCCGGATATGAATCCGATAGAGAACTTGTGGGCAGAATTAACGCGTCAAATCGACCACTTGGACCAGCAGCCGACGTCTGTGCGTGAATTGCAGCAGGCTATTGTCACTGCATGGCAAGCGATTCCTGTCCAAACCTTGGCAAATCTCGTGAGCAGCATGCCTCAACGTGTACGTGCTCTCCTGAATGCTCGTGGGGGTTACACGAAGTACTGACTGTAATTTTACTGTCCCTAATCCCAGTCATAATTTAACTTGTTTTTGTTAAAAAAAAATTGGGCTAATGTGCAAAATAAAGAGATACTTCTGGAAAACGTACAGAAGTTTAACACAGTACTGTCCATGAATTGAGTTCGATATCGGTTTACATCACTTTCAAGGATCAATTTATTTGTTTCGAAATGTCAAATGTGTTTTTTGTTTCTTTTTAAGGTCACATTAAAAAATCTAGAATAATTTCAACATAATTCCAATGAACTTTTGGTTCTGAGACATCTTGAAAAGTAAGTTCACCCCTACAAAAAAAATATTCCATATTAAATGCCAAGTCTATATATATGTATATATGTATAAATATAGATATAGATATTATTTATTAGTGCTCGGCCGATTTGGAAATCCTGAAATTAGAAACAGTTTGACTGTAACCGTGAAATTATAAAAGAACTAGAAAGACACTCTTCGTCACAACGTCGACCGATTATGCCTCCGCCTGCATTATTACATCATTATGCCTCCGCCTGCACTTAATCCGCCGTCATGGTCTCCAATTCCACTGCTTCGCCGATGACATCCAGCTTTTCATCTCCACCAAGTCCGTCTCCACCGACACCCACTCTATCCTGACAAACTGCATCACTGAAATAAAATCCTGGCTTCAAATCAACTTCCTCAAGCTTAACTGTGATAAATCTGAAATAATCATCATTGGCCCAAAAACGCTCACAAAATCCACCCATAACTTTGCCCTCAACATCGACGGTATCCCAGTATCCACCTCCCCTCACATCCGGAATCTTGGCGTCATCTTTGACCAAACCCTTTCCTTCGACAAATACACTAAACAGATCACAAAGTCAGCCTTCTTTCACCTGAAAAACATTGCCCGTCTCCGCTCATCCCTCTCCTCCACGGCTGCAGAAACCCTCATCCATGCCTTCATCACCTCCCGTCTGGACTACTGCAATAGCCTCCTCTATGGTTCACCCTCAAAAATCACCAATAAACTCCAATACATTCAGAACTCCGCTGCCCGTCTACTCACCCATTCCCGGACCCGTGACCACATCACCCCCGTCCTTTACAAGCTTCACTGGCTCCCCATCCCCCAGAGAATCCAGTACAAAATCCTCCTCTTGACATACAAAGCCCTCCATAACCTGGCCCCATCCTACCTGGCTGACCTCCTCTCCAGACACACTCCCACCCGCAACCTCCGCTCTGCTGGTACCAACCTCCTGACCCCCTCCATCCGGACCAAATTCAGATCCTGGGGGGACAGGGCCTTCTCCATCGCTGCTCCCACCCTCTGGAACTCACTACCTCACACCATCAGAGACTCCTCCTCACTCACCACATTCAAAACATCACTAAAGACCCACCTGTTCAACACTGCATTCAACATTCAATCCACAGCATTTAACCCCTGACTATCTCTTCTCCTTCTCCCTCCTTTTGCTTTAAATATTTCCCTATTGATTCTTGTCTTTTTGCAATTGTTGTTTTCATGTATTGTTATGCATTATGTTTGCATTATGCATCATGCATGCATTATGTTTTCATGTATTGTTATGCATTATGTTTGCCTCTCTGTCAAAGCGCCTTTGGGCTTCTGGAAAAGCGCTATACAAAATAAATGAATTATTATTATTATTATTATTATTATTATTATTATAATACTTGTACCAAGTTTTAATTTTAATCCTTTCAGCTGTTCACAAGTCATCACATTTTTACCTGACATGACCTCTCACCTTTGACCTCTTGACCCCAAAATTTAATCAGTTAATCTTTACATCATTATACATACCTGCACCAAGTTTGAATTGCATCACTTCAGCCATTCTCAAGTGAGAGATATTAGACTTTGACCTTTGACCTCTTGACCCCAAAATCTAATCAGTTCATCTTTACATCATTCTACATAAGTGTACCAAATTTGGTCAGAATCTCATCACTGGTTCGCAAGTTTTCATGGGAACAGAATGTTTATCTAACATGACCTCTGGCCTTTGGCCTTTGACCTCGTGACCCCAAAATATAATGGTTTCATCTTTACCTCATCATACATACCTGCACTAAGTTTGACTAAGATCCCTTCAGCCGTTCTCAAGTTATCGTGGTAACGAAAACCTATCACGGACGGATGGATGGACAGCCGGACGGAGAACCTGGAAACATAATGCCTCCGGCGACTTCGTCAACGGAGGCATAAACATAGGGGCAATACCCCTGGCGCTCAACTGATAGATAAACAGTATACTGCACTGACTAGAGGTATTTAAACCAATTTCAATGTTTGCTAGAAGACGGGACAGCATGTAGAATGATAGTAACATAATCATAAGACTTTAAACAAACAAACAAAAAAATACCTATTTTGGGCCCGCCTCTCCCACCTCCCCTCCCCCCCAGTACCTCCCTTCCCCCCCCCAGTACCTCCTCAGACCCCAAGTTTTGTAATGCCTTGAACAAACATTGGTATATCACCAGTTATGAAGGCTGTGGTGAAGTTTCATCGAAATTGAGTGTGTAGTTTCTGAGAAGAAAGCAAATACCTATTTTGGGGGGCATTCCCCCATATACCCCCAAAGGGACAGATTATTTTAATGCCGTGAACAAACTTTGGTACAGCACGGGTGGTGAAGGTTGTGGTCAAGTTTCATTGAAATTGTGTGTGTAGTTTCAGAGAAGAAAGCAAATATCTATTTTGGGGGGCAACTCCCCCACCCCCATAGATTCCCAAAGGGGCAGATTTTTTTAATGCCGTGAACGTACTGTTACGGACGCGGCTTAGATGTTATTTACCGAGCGGTGGTATTGCCGCGACCTAACAGTTGCCCCGATTCTTCCCCAACTCACCCGATTCCACCCGACGTTGACCAAATCGCGCTATGCTAAATCAATGAAGGAAAAGGACACACGGCTGGGTTCAAATGACACGACACCAGGGATACGGTTCTCAAGACCTCCGGAGGAGATTATATTAGGGCGGAAGGTCAGATTACAGGGATGAGAGGTACAGCATAGTAAGATAGGCACTTAAACACACTTATATTAACCCCAACAGACGACAGATAAACGGGACAAGGCTGACTCACACGGGGATTGATGGCAAGGAAAACGGGTCTTCGATGGCTCAAGGTGCACCTTGGCTCAGGGGCAAAATCGACCCGGTCCGGTCCAGAGATGCGGGGAGGTATTCAGCGCTCGGACGTGGCAACTTCTCTCTCCAAGCTGGGGGCGCATCTCACGTCACGTCCGGTACGTGGCCGCGTATATCCGGCGGGGAGTGACACGCCCTCGGCTCGTTAGCTCCGCCCCAGATGGAATCGGCACGTCGCTTCTCATTGGGTGCGTGCGGGGGGGTTACCGGCTCCGCCCTTGACGAGGGACTGACAAGGAGCCCCTTCGTGGTAACCCCGTGGAGCGCATGGTCCGGAGCGCATTGTCAATGGCGGCTAACCGAGCCGGTGTGAGGAGTGAGGACGCACACTCCCCCGCGCAGCGTCGTTGTTGTTGTAATTGTTGTTGTAGTTGTAGTTGTAGTTGTTGTTGTTGTTGTTTGGGGAAGAAGACGGGAGGAGGCATGGGAAGGTCCTAAACTCACTACTGGTGCCATATAATCACATTCTGGTGCAACGAAGAGTCAGAATTAATGGAAACGAGTCCTTAACTGACATAGACTAAGAATAACTAGCAAGATGTCCGAAAGTTGTCTACGTGTGATGCGGTGGACCTGGGCACGACATTTAATGGGGGAAAAAGGGGAAGGTCGGTTCTACAGAATGTTGTTTACAGACAATGGGACTAGGGAATGGGGGATTGGGGATAGTTGGGGAGTATTGGGGAAATAGGGGAATATTTACAAGCGGATATGGAGGCCAAATTCCATATTCGCAACATTGCACCCTTCTCTACCCTCGGGGCGTCCCGACCCGATAAATTTTTACCTATTTTAGTGTGGCACTCAGATGTAGTTCCCTCTACTATTAACTCTACCCTGAGTGCGACAGTTTTACAGATATTCACAAATGAGTAAATATGTCCCCCTGCGACGTTGCACCCTTCTCCTCTCAGAAACACACCCACAGGATAACCGAATCCGGAAAGAATTCGCAAACTAAACATACAGCCGGTAGGGAGCATTATTTACAAGACTACGCTGCTATTTACACTACGATCCAGGACCTGTTTCTGGAGGAACACATGCAGATGTTATGCATAGAGAGAGCACGCATGCCAGCATCGATACACCAACCCACGAGTGCTCTGTGGCCTACGGCCTTTAATAATGTGCAGAGCACCCCTTCCAAGCATCAAAAGCACCACCCCTTCACACAGTCAGCACCATCCGGTGCACCAATAAAGTGTTTATGAATCACCGGTGGTGTCACAGCCGGCCGATGTTCTGCCGCTGGTCTTGCCTTCGTGTGGTGCACTTGGTGTTCTTGCCTCTTTCAAAAAATAAAGAAAGGCGCCAACCGCGTCCATTTCTATATTGTGGCCTTCAGTGGTGTCAACTAAAAGTGGTTCACCTGTATGGCATAGGTGCCACGTTGACCCATAGGTCCATCCACGGGTGGTGCTTGGCCGCAAAAGAGCTGCGGTCCATTGTGGGTGGCCACAAACATTGCGGTCCATATGGTGTATCGATCCAAGCAGCAAGCAGCGAAAGTGCAGGCCCACAACTGCGGAGCCAGCACCCCTCTCTCCTCTCTCTCTGCCCCAAAGCCAGATCCTCGGAGGTGGGAGACAAAAGAAGCAGACAAGCGAGTAAGGTGGTAAGGGCGCAAAAGTGCACGCAATACAAGATGATGCACACTGGGGGCACATGGGAACCAGGTGAGACAGGTACGTTCCTATCGTACGCCCCCCCCCCCCCCCCACCAGGTAACCTACATGGCCCCTCCCTTACCCCTTACTGTATCCACAAAACACAACACTACTCATAAACATCTACTTTACAAATCAACAAACATCCCTACTGTCTTCCCCGTTCCTCCCATAAACCAAATTCGTCTTCTCTCCCTCCTAACCAATCAAATTTGCCATTTTCAACTCTCATCAAAATTTGCCATCTCCAACTCAACATCATAATTTGCTATCACCAATTCATCATCAGTCCCTCCTAGGGAGGGAGAGATGGAATCACCCCAATGTCTCATCCACGTCGTGATGCGTCTCACAAATCCACAGCAATCTCATTTCCTGCAACAAAACAAAGAAAACACAGGTGTGGAGTCATCATCATCACCACAGGTAAGTGGCTGCGTATGGTGCGACAGGTTCATCAATCCTAACTATTTCCTAAATGACTTTAACAACTTTACACTACCCGGGGTCTTTCTCCGGCCAAACCATTGGCCCTCTTACACTATGGGTTCTAAAAACCAATTCCCATTGGCCAAACTGTGGTGCTTTTCAATTTGGGGTCTCACTCCCCCGATTCATCTCCCGGTGCCCTCGCACAATTTCCGGGCTGTGGCGTGTACCTCTCCCAGCGGGTCTACCCACCTGCACACCTCCGCCACTGCAGTTGCCTCCGAGCTTACCTGCTCCCTGCCCTAACCTAACTACCTGGGGAAGGCCCTCTGGCACTCTCCCCACTCGGTGCCCTCTCTGGCACTGGGCTACCCGGGTCCGTCCTCCGGATCCTCGGGCCCCACTGACACTAACGGCTCCCAGAGCCCACCTGCGGCCTCACCTGGCCGACATCCTCACAGTGGTGGAGTGCCCAACCAACTACACACACTAACAGGCTACACGCCCAGCCATTTCCACAACACTAATGCACCCATTCACAACACCATTCTGCAACCGCACCACAGATGCCAATATCCTACCACAATTTACCTGTACCCTCTACCTAACACTTACACTACCCGCCCCGGGTACTCGTGAAAGGGGTCCACTCTTCCCCATCCACACCTTCGCACCATGCACACCACTCCGTACCACTTACTCCAACTCTCTCCACACACCTGTACTTGCACACCTGTGCTCTCACACCTGGTGCCACCTGCACCCTTCTCTCCCCAAGCGCATTCGCGCTGATCCACAACACTCATTACTCACACACTGTTCCACACACCTGTCCAGTTGCACACCTGTGCAATCACACCTGTTCCATCCTCACACACACACGGCATCATCTCATCTAACTACTCCCCTCTGAAACTTGCGCTTCCCAGTCGTCCCTTTAAACTATTGCGCTCCCATGTCATTATCATCCATACTAATCTACCTGCGTCCCCACTACAGGTATCAGTCACTAACTAAACTTAACGTCACCTCCTGTCATCTTCGCTAGATCCCTACACACATATAACCTAACCCACCCGGGCTAGTTTTCACTGCCATACACCCCATAAACTATTGCTCCTTTGCCCCCCCATGGGAAGGGTGGCAGGGATGCCACCCTTACCCACCGGGCCTATCGCTCCTCAATCCCCCAGTCCTCTGGCACTAATAAGCCCCCCTTATTCAGAGGTACTGGGTCCCGCCTCGGCATCTAAAGCCGAGGCAATCCACGGGGGCGCCTGCTCGCCGGTGTAAGGTCTTATCCGGTCGGCGTGGACGATCCGAGGGAGGGCTCGTGGCCCCATTTTGATCTTTATGACCACGTCACAGATTTGCGACAGGACGACTCCTGGGCCTTGCCAGGGGGAGGTGAGTTTTGGGCACCTTCCCTTCCGCCTCCGGGGATTAAAGAACCAAATCTTCATCCCCGGAGCGTATTGACTCCCCTGGCTCCGGTCGTCGTACCTGCGCTTCATCTTTTCCCCCGCCAGATGGAGTTGGCGGCGGGCGAAGGCATGGACTAGCTCCATGCCTTCCTCTAGGTGACGTGCGTACCCCTCCCTCGGCGGGTTAACCACTGTGTCTGGCACGGGACCGCATAGCAAGTCGGCGGGAGCCCGTAACTCCCGCCCATACATAAGCAACGCTGGACTGCATGCGGTGGCCCCGTGCTGGCTGGTTCGGTAGGCCATGAGCAAATAAGGGAGATGTTCGTCCCAGTCATCCTGACGGGTGGCGGTGAACAGTGCCAGTTGTTGGATTAGAGTTCGGTTAAATCTTTCCACCATCCCGTCAGATTGAGGTCTTAAAGGCGTTGTTCTGGTTTTCCGAATTGACAGGAGACTGCACACATCTTTTAGCAATTTGCTCTCAAAATTTCGTCCATGGTCGGTGTGCAACTCCTGTGGAATCCCATGCCGGCACACAAATCCTTCCACGAAGGCCTGCGCTACCACCCCTGCTTCTTGGTTGGGGAGGGCGTAGGCCTCCGGCCACTTGGTGAAGTAGTCCATCACAACGAGGATGTACTTATTACCTAGGCGGGTGCGGGGTAGTGGGCCTAGGATATCCATGGCCACCCGCTCTAGGGGGGCCCCCACCTGGTGTAATTGAAGGGGGGCCCTCATCCTCCGTGCTGGTCCCTTTTTGGCAGTACAGGCGTCGCATCTCCGACACCAGTCCTGTATGTCGCGCCCCATATTCACCCAATAAAACCTCCGGCGTACCCGCGATGTTGTCTTTGTCCTGCCCAAATGGCCGCCGGGGCGGGTACCATGCACCTGTTGCAATATATCGGTCTTAAATTTGTTTGGGACTACCACCAGCCAGGAAGTTCTATCAGAGGGAACCTCCACCCACTTGCGATACAAGATGTTGCCTTTCAATTCCAGGGTCTGCCACTGAGCCCAATATGCCTTTGTTTGTGCCCCGAGGGGGGTGACCTCTTCCCCCTTTGGTCTTTGCCCCAATTTGACCCATTGGAACACCGGCCCCAGAACAGGATCCTCCTGCTGGGCCGTGCTCCAAGCCAACTCTCCAAATTCTTCGTCCGCGGTTAGTGGCAAAATTGGCCCTCTCACCCGGGTTGCCCGGACAACGAGGGTCGGGTCCGAATCGCCCAATTGTTCCCTCTCCTCGTGTCTCGCACAAAATTTGCAGTTTTCCCCCAGACAAGGACGCCGAGAGAGTGCGTCCGCATTACCATGGGCCTTCCCGGCCCTATGGGCCACATCAAAATCGTACTGCTGCAACTTTTCCAACCACCTTGCAATTTGGCCCTCCGGTTCCTTGAACCGAAGGAGCCATTGCAAGGAGGAATGGTCAGTTCTAACCAAAAATTTCCGCCCGTACAAGTACGGGTGGAAATGGTTCATGGCAGCCAGCATAGCCAATAACTCTTTGCGAGTGACGCAATAATTTCGCTCGGGCCTACTTAAGGCCCGACTATAATAACCAATCACTCTCTCCACGCCCTCCTGTGTCTGAGACAAAACTGCGCCCAATCCTTCCTGGCTCGCATCCGTGTCCAGGGTAAATGCCCCGTTGCTAGTGGGGTACGCTAGAAGGGGTGCGGATGTCAGACACCCCTTCAATTTTTGGAAGGCCTCGTGGCACTCCCGTGTCCAATTAAATCACGTCCCCTTCTCCGTAAGCCGGTGGAGGGGACGGGCCAACTCCGCAAATTTCGCCACAAAGCGCCGGTAGTAGGAGCAGAGTCCCAAAAATCCCGCACCTCCTTGATGGTACGTGGTGCGGGCCACTCCTCTACCGCTTTAATTTTGTCTGGGTCCGTTTTTACCCCCTCGCGGCCGATCACGTGACCTAGATAGGCCACCTCTCTTGCAAACAAAGTGCACTTACTCGGGTTCAGCTTCAACCCTGCCTGTCTGAGGCACCCGAACACCTGGTCCAAATTAGCTACTGCCTGGGGGAACGTTTGGGCATGTACCAGGACGTCATCCAGGTACACCAGGCATGACTGCCATGGCATGCCGCCTAGTACATGCTCCATCAATCTTTCAAAGGTGGCGGGGGCGTTACACAAACCAAACGGCATCACAGTAAACTGATACAGTCCCTTACCTGTGGAAAATGCCGTTTTCTCCTTCCCTGCCCTATCCATCTCCACCTGCCAATACCCACTCTTGAGGTCCAAAGTTGTGAACCAATTTGAGCCCGCAACGGCATCGAGGGTGTCATCAATCCTTGGCAGGGGATATGAGTCCTTGAGTGTCACGTTGTTTAGCTGGCGATAGTCCACGCAGAACCGCGTGGTCCCATCCTTCTTTTTGACCAGCACAACAGGTGACATCCAAGGACTTCCCGAGGGCTCGATCACACCTGCGTCGAGCATTTTTTCAACCTGCTCGTCAGCTTCCGCCCTCTTGCTCCAAGGGAGCCGTCGGGCGGCCTGACGAATAGGCCGGGCCTCACCGGTGTGGATCTGATGTTTCACCAGGCCCGTACGTCCAATATCCTCGGTGGACAGGGAGAAGAGGTCCAAATGGGACCCAACCAGTTTGTGTAAGGCCTCCCTCTGGGTACCTCCCAACTCTACGCTACTACGATTTACCATCTCGCAAATGGGATCGGGCCAATTCCTACTTGTTATTGAAGGCTCCCCCCGGGGTCGGCTCGGCTGGACGTTCTCGCCCCTCACTGTCGCGACTTCCTCAACTGGGGTGCAGCCAGCTACCCTCGTGCCCCTTACTATAGTGCGTGGTTCTGTACTCATATTTATTACTCGGACGGCCACTACCGGTCCGTCCGTTTTTACAAGGGTGCGGCCCACGATTAAACCCGGTATGGACTGCGCTGCCACCGGTTCGACCAGGCCGCAGGACTCCTGCCATGTTGGGCGAGCTGCCCACCGGGCTGGCACTATCGCCTCGGCCCTTGGGGGGATGGTCACGGCCTCGGAAGCCTCCAGCTCCGCTCTCTCGGCCGTGCTCACTCCCCCTAACGGCAGCTCTTCTACTCCCACCTGCAGGATCCCCCGGCACAAGTCGATTTTACAGCCGCTGGCAGTCAACAGGTCCAACCCTATTAAACATGGGTCGCACACCTCCGCCACCCAAACATCTATCTCCCTCCTTACCGACCCTAACTTGAGGGTCACAGAACCACGCCCTATGATCGGAGCCGTTACCCCGGTAGCAAGCTGCAAACTATAATTTTGCAGGCGCTAGATCTTATCCCAGCCACCTGCGCTCGAATCAAGGACCACAGGGCTGATGATAGTGGCGCTAGCTCCTGTGTCCACTACGGCGTCTACCCCCACGCCGGCAATTTTGCATCTAATTGTCAGGCTACCGGTTCCAATTTGGCCACAATAAATGACCTGTCGCGTCAATGAGGGCTCTCCTCCATCCTCTGCTGCCGAACACCGCCCTACGTGCCCGACACCTTCTAGTTTCCCGGGGTCTGGCGGGGGGGTGTCCGGGGTCGGCTAACCCGCTCCCCCCTGGGCGGAGTTGAGGACCTCAACTGCCGGGGATCATCCCGGCGCGCGGCTCGACAGTGCCGCGCCAGGTGACCCAGACGGTTGCAGGTATAGCACCTCACCTGATAAGGTGCTTGCCTCCGGAATTCCAAATTTCCCCCCCTGTAGGTCCGAATTGGATTACCCGCTCGTGGTCCACCGCGGGCCACCTCCGGGGCCGCCTGCCATGGTCCAGGTCCCGCCAGGCGCTGGTCCACCAGCCTCCGGACCATGCCCGCCAGGTCAGGACCCACGTCGGGGGCGGGCCCCCTAAGGGGTCCGCCCTCCATCGGGGGTCCCACCTGGCGGACCGCCATTGCGAGACGCTCGCCCCCCCGGGCCAGGGGCCTCGCTGCTTCCCAACGGGCCGCAGCGTCAGCCGCCTGGCTCAGAGTCTGCGGGCGCCACATGGCGAGCTGTTGCCGGAGCTCAATATCCGGGAGGGCCTGGATAAAATGGTCCAGCGCCAGGCTTTCCCGGGAATCCGCTGCCATGCTAGCATGTGCGATCCCCACTGCGCGGCGAATGTCGTGGGCAAGTTCCCTGATGGCTTCCTGGGGCTTGCGCTTTCGCAGCGCGAGCTGAGCTTTAACAAGCTCGCTCTGCTGTTCTATGCCAAATCGATTAATTAGGGCGTCGCGGAGGGCTGGCAGGGTGAGAGCACCCGCTGGTAATGCCGTCAGCACCTCCGCCGCCGCGCCGCGCAATGCGGCCACCAGGTGTACTCCACCTTCGTCCTCACCCCAACCGTTACCCTTACACACACAGTCGAACTGCGCCAGGTACGCGCGTAGATCACTCTTGCCGTCATACGGCACGAGTGGGACCTTGTGGGACCACCTCGTATGCGAGTCGTTGCCCGCCGGCCGGACCCCGTGCGTCGCCCCTTGCGGGGTCAGCGCGGGGCCGAACCGGCCGGGCCCCCACAGTACATTACCCCCAAGGGGCTCTCGTGCCTCCCCGGTCCCTCCAACAACTACCCCTGTTGGTGTCGATGCATGGGTCACACCTCCGCAACCCGCTACCCATTCCATACCACCACAACCTTGCTCACCCACACCTCGTACCTCTCGTTCCATACCCTCCGGACCAGCCATACACCTCACTCGTGGCCTCTCACGAACATCCGGGTCTATCTCGACCCCCAAGCTTATTAAATCACCTGGCGCATCATACGCACGACCATATTGGTCACCACTTACACCGGGTCCTCTTTCTCTTCGCTTCTCCTCCATCACCTGCGAATCCCTCATCCGGTTAATGAGCACATCATCACGATCCGAACACAGACTTTGGACCAATTCTTTTACTTCCTCCTTTATCTCTTTCTTATCCTCTCTCCGTCGCTTCTTAATTTCGCTCATCCCTTCTTCCACTTCTTCTAATTTCTGCTTCACCTCCTTCATCTCTTCGTGCGCCCCTTTAAGTTCTTCCTCTAACTCCACTTAATTTTTTTCTATGTGCTCCCGCACCTCCCGTTCTTTAACCTCCATCACCTCTACCACCTTGTCCATTTTCCTCGTCAGGTCCTCATGTACCGTCTGACACTCTTTTTTAATTACCCCTACGTCCTTTTTCATCTCCTTCTGTGTCGATTTTAAACCCTCTATTACCGCTGTGTTCTTCTTTACCTGGTCCCCCAACTCCTTTTGTCCCACTGTCAGTTGTTCTACTCCCAGCGTCAACTCCTCTATACCCCCTTGCAGTTTTACAGTCCCCTTTCTCACCTCCGTCTCCATGCGCTCCTTACAGTGCCTCACCTCCTCGCGCACCCCTCCGACCTCCTCACTCACTCCTCTTCTGATCTCCTCTCCCATCACTTGCATCTCCTGCCCAGATGCCACCCTCATCTGCTCCATTTCCTCCCTGTGAGCATCCAGTTTGGTTTCTACCCCCATTCTGACCCCCTCTATCTGCTGCTCCATTTGTTTAACTTCCCTTTCCGCTTGGTCCCTCATGTCCTTCAATTTGCCTTCCATCCTGTTTTCTAACCCCTCTAACCCATTTTTCACTCCCTCTATCTGATTCTCCTGGGCAGCCATTCTATTTTCTACCCCCTCTAACCCCTTTTGCATCCCTTCCATTTGATTCTCTTGAGCGGCCATTCTGTTTTCTACCCCCATTAACCCCTTTTTCACCTCTTTTATCCCGTTGTCTAACCCCTCAAAATTATTGTCTAACTTCTCAAATTTCTTGTCTAACCCCTCACCGGTACCCCTCGCTTCGTCCCTCATTACCCCCATTTGGTTTCCCATTACCCCCAATTGCTCACTCTGAGCATCCATCCGGTTCCCCATTACCCCCATTTGGTTTCCCATTACCCCCATTTGGCCCTCCAATCGCTCACCCATTTGTTCCATAAAGGCCCTCATTTGCAGGAGGAAAAGGTTCGAATCCACCAGGGGCGCTGCCACGGTCGCGGGCGTGGACGCCGTGGCCACCTCGTGCGTGACAACGCTATTTTGCGACCCTGCCGCCCTCACTGCTTCGCTCTCCTCGCGTCCCTCAATTTGGTCCTGGACCGACCCTGCCTCACTCTCCCCTACCGGACCCCAGCTGTCTTGGTCTGCCATAGCGCGACTTTCAAAATTCGGGTTTTTATTTCCGTATAACAAAATCAAATTTCGCCGTTATAATTTCGCGCGGGAAACGCGCTCCGAATCGATTCTACTACAAATTTGGGCCTAATAAATTTAGTCCCGGGTTCGAATCCCACTCCTGACACCAATTGTTACGGACGCGGCTTAGATGTTATTTACCGAGCGGTGGTATTGCCGCGACCTAACAGTTGCCCCGATTCTTCCCCAACTCACCCGATTCCACCCGACGTTGACCAAATCGCGCTATGCTAAATCAATGAAGGAAAAGGACACACGGCTGGGTTCAAATGACACGACACCAGGGATACGGTTCTCAAGACCTCCGGAGGAGATTATATTAGGGCGGAAGGTCAGATTACAGGGATGAGAGGTACAGCATAGTAAGATAGGCACTTAAACACACTTATATTAACCCCAACAGACGACAGATAAACGGGACAAGGCTGACTCACACGGGGATTGATGGCAAGGAAAACGGGTCTTCGATGGCTCAAGGTGCACCTTGGCTCAGGGGCAAAATCGACCCGGTCCGGTCCAGAGATGCGGGGAGGTATTCAGCGCTCGGACGTGGCAACTTCTCTCTCCAAGCTGGGGGCGCATCTCACGTCACGTCCGGTACGTGGCCGCGTATATCCGGCGGGGAGTGACACGCCCTCGGCTCGTTAGCTCCGCCCCAGATGGAATCGGCACGTCGCTTCTCATTGGGTGCGTGCGGGGGGGTTACCGGCTCCGCCCTTGACGAGGGACTGACAAGGAGCCCCTTCGTGGTAACCCCGTGGAGCGCATGGTCCGGAGCGCATTGTCAATGGCGGCTAACCGAGCCGGTGTGAGGAGTGAGGACGCACACTCCCCCGCGCAGCGTCGTTGTTGTTGTAATTGTTGTTGTAGTTGTAGTTGTAGTTGTAGTTGTTGTTGTTGTTGTTTAGGGAAGAAGACGGGAGGAGGCATGGGAAGGTCCTAAACTCACTACTGGTGCCATATAATCACATTCTGGTGCAACGAAGAGTCAGAATTAATGGAAACGAGTCCTTAACTGACATAGACTAAGAATAACTAGCAAGATGTCCGAAAGTTGTCTACGTGTGATGCGGTGGACCTGGGCACGACATTTAATGGGGGAAAAAGGGGAAGGTCGGTTCTACAGAATGTTGTTTACAGACAATGGGACTAGGGAATGGGGGATTGGGGATAGTTGGGGAGTATTGGGGAAATAGGGGAATATTTACAAGCGGATATGGAGGCCAAATTCCATATTCGCAACAGTACTTTGGTACAGCACGGGTGGTAAAGGTTGTGGTGAATTTTCATCGAAATTGTGTGTGTGTAGTTTCAGAGAAGAAAGCAAATACCTATTTTGGGGGGCAATCCCCCCATAGACCCCCAAAAGGGCAGATTGTTTTAATGCTGTGAACAAACTTTGGTACATCGCGGGTGATGAAGGTTGTGGTCAAGTTTCATTGAAATTGTGTGTGTAGTTTCAGAGAAGAAAGCAAATACATATTTTGGGGGGGTCAAATCCGGACCCACTTTCACCCCCCGTAGACCCCCTCAGACTTAGATTTTATTGGTGCCGTGAACAAACTTCAGTACATCATGGGGGATGAAGGTTGTGGTCAAATTTCATTGAAATAGTTTGTGTAATTTCAGAGGAAAAAGCAAATTCCTATTTTTGGGGGGGGAAAGGGCCCAGCCCAGATCCACTTTGACCCTGGTAAATCCCCTTAAACCTCGATTTTTTAGTGAACAGTCTTTAGTCAACGCAACAAATATAATTTGTGGCAAGTTTGGTCACAATCCCTTCAGCGGTTTCGGAGAAGAAGTTGCAAGTGTTTACGGACTGACGGAGGGACGACGCGCCATCGCATAGGCTCCCCTGCACTTCGTTCCAGGTTCGCTAAAAATCTGGAGATTATGTTACCGATTCCGATTATAAAGCAATTAAATAATGACGTCATTGCACACACCTGGAGTGTACACCATGCTGGATCGGTGCCATGCCCGCAATTGTCGGATTTAAGTCATTGCGTGGCTGTGAATCGATACATTTAAAATCCCTCTCTAATCGAATGGTGTACCATACTGTATCGAACAGCACAGAATCCTGTTATTTAAAAAAGAATGATGAGCTACAGTGTGCTCATTCGATAAGCTTTTGAGGATTTAAAAAATGAAAAGTTTCATACTTGGCTGGTCGTGTGAAAAGCAAGTTTTATATTTAAAAATAAAAATGCAGTACCAGGGCATCCCCGGGTTATAGAGACATTCCGTTCCAAACAATTGCTCATACTGTAAGTAAATCGATCAGCTGTTGCCTCCTACTTCCTGGCCATGTATATCCTGATGTCATGCGTTCATACAGTAATTAAATCGATCAGCCAAATTTTGATCAAGAGGGCTAATCGGTAAACAATTCCAAATAATGCTGAACTTTGGAATCATGCAGGAAAACATTAATATTCATCCTTATGAAGCAGCACTTACATGGTATGAAGGACTGAAGGAAGGAAGAAGCCAGCGCAACATGAAGCAGAAAATGCAGTATGAACTTGTAACATATCTTTAGGATATATATTATAATGGTGCTGTTAAAAACTGCATGTGGACATGTGATCCTTTTGCTCAGGAGTGCATAATACTATTGCGGATCAACGTCGGCCCCTTTTCCCCTTACCAAGGGGGAATTAATCCCCTTGTCTGCGACTGACCGACGTGAGTCCTGAAGCTGCCCAGCTCCCTCCACGAGGCAGGTGAGCAACCTCGTTCGAGACCGCGGACAAGATGTTATTTTGCCGAGCGGATGGCAACCCGCGGCTCGAACCGTTAGCAAGTACTAAACCCGATTCTGAACGTTGGCCAAAATTGCGCCACAGGTACTCAATCGAGAAATCATTAAAGCGATCGGACGAGAGGAAACCAGAAGGTAAGGAAGAACAAATATAATTCATTACTACTATTTACAAGACCAAAGAAACCAAGGAAGAAGGAAAAATACGAAAATAAAGACAGAAGCAGAGGGAGACACAGTGCAAATATTAACTTATACAAGCTTACTTATACCCAGGACAATACAGACAGAACGAACTCACTCACACGAAAAGGGAATTGCAGATTGGATTGGCTGGAGGGAGAGGAAGGTGGGACCACAAGGCTGGAAGGTTTGGCAGGGCGCACAGCAAGCAGGTCCTCTCCGGGCTGGAAGCGAGCAAGGCGGCGGCGGCACACGTATCTCGTTCGTTGCACGCGGCAGGGCTGGTTCTTGCCTCGACACGCCTCGGGCTCTCTCGGTCATCTGCTCTTGGGGGCTCTCCCCCCACGGGTTATATAGTCACGCCCTACCAAGCCATGACCACACCTTACCAAGCTGTGCCCACCGAGTCCTGGTTGGGCGCAAGGGCTTCCTGGCTCCACCTCCTGAAGACGATGGGCCGGCCACGCCCTTCTCCCCCGAGTTGACCGCGTGCGTAATGGAGTCTTGGGGTGAAGGTGATGCCAATAACCCCACCCAAAGTTACTGGCACTTTGAAGAGGCCATGGGGGTGTCGGAGGGATCTATCTTATTTCAATTCGGTGCAATGCAGGGTCAACTAGTGGGAAACAGAGCCTTAAACTACATAGAATAAGAAATAACTATTTAGAAGGGCTTATGATTTTCTACGTGCATGCGATGGATTAACTAAGGGGACGACCTTTGATCTTTACACTTAACAGAGGTATTTACAAGAATTACAGGATTCTCAAATCCGCAACACTGCACCCTCATCCTCCAGGCACGTCCCGGGCCTATAAAACTTTAACTTAGTGTGACACGTACGTGTCGTTCCCTCTACAATTAACCTGACCCTGAGTGTGACAGTTTTAAAACACAAATAAGTATGTCCCTCTGCTGCATTGCACCCTACCTAACAGATCCACGCCCACAGGATAACCGAAATGCGGAATTGTTCTCAAAACTAAACATGAACGGTGGGGAGCATTATTTACAAGTGACGCTGATTGTATTTACACTGCAACCCAGGACCTGCGATTTTTCTTTTGGGGGGGGGGGAGACAGCCTGCGCTGCATCGACACACCAGCACCAATAAAGCACCCCATAAAGCACCATAAAGCACCAGTCAGTGCACAGTCACCACAGTTCAAAAACAAACAAACTGATGCTGGTCTTCCTCTTCGGCTCCCTCTGCTGGCCGTTGTCGTTCTTGATGTTGTCTTTCTTGTTCTTGCTGGCGGCCTATTTGGACATAATGATAAAAAGCACAGAACGTGTCCATTTTTATTTATGGCCCACAGGGGCCGACTATAGGTGGTTCACCTGTGGGCTTGGTGCCACCTCACCGGGTCAGCAAGCAAGATCTTGGGCCATCGTGGCCGGTTCCAGCAGAGGGGCCATGCCCCAACCCGTGGGGTCCATGAGTGGTGCTCAGCCACAGACATGTGGTCCATAAGTGGTGCATCGATGCAGGCAGCTGGTTGCGGGGGTTTGGGCACACAATGGCGGACTCCCGCACGCTCCCCTCAGTGCCCAGAGAGCATGATACATGGGTCGGGGAAGGAAGACAGAGAGGGCAGGTTAGCGAGGGGTAAGGGCGCAAGGGTACACATCAAACAAGGCAATGCAGAATGAGGGGCACATGGGAGCGAGCTGAGAAAGTTTCGTCCCTACGTACGCCCCCCACGTTTACCTACACTGCCCCCCCTTGCCCCTCCCCGTATTTACAAAACCCTACACATTTACAAATCAGTCACGACGTCTCGTCCTCCCTATATTTCCCCTATACCAAATTCGTCACATCCCACTAATCCAAATTTGCCATCACCAATTCATCATCAATCCTCATAAGGAGGGAGAGATGGAACATCAGCACAATGTCACACCCATGTCATGATGCGTCTCACATTCCAAACATTTGCACAAAAAAAAACAACCAATAACATGGCATGGTGTGGAGTTCTGTCACCTCAGGTGAGTGGATGTAGATGGTGCGAGGAGATTCTTAATCCTAACTATCCTCTAAATGACTTTTAGCTCTTTCACGAGCCTCGATTCAGTATACAAAAAAAATATATAAAAAAATACACTTTACACTACCCGGGGTCTTTCCCTGCCAATTCATTGGCAATCTTACTCTATGCGGTTTTAAGAACCAAATTCCCATTGACCGAACTGTGGTGCTTCATCAATTTGGGGTCTCACTCCCCCGATTCAACTCCCTGTGCCTTTGCACAATTTCAGGACTGTGTTGTGTGGCTCTCCCAGCAGGTCTACCCACCTGCACACCTCCACCACTGCAGTTGCCTCCGAGCTTACCTGCTCCTTACCCTAACCTATCTACCTGGGGAAGGCCCTCTGGCGCTCTCCCCTCTCGGTGCCCTCTCTGGCACTGGGCTACCCGGGTCCGTCGTCCGGATCCTCGGGCCCCATCCACAACTCTAACGGCTCCCAGAGCCCACCTGCGGCCTCACCTGGCCGACATCCTCACAGTGGCGGAGTGCCCATTTAACTACACACACTAACAGGCCACATGCCCAGCCATTTCCACGACACTAATGCACCCATCCAAACACCATTCTTCCACACGCACCACAGATGCCAATATCCAACCACAATTTACCTACTCCCTCTACCTAACTCTTAAACTACCCTCCCTGGGTATTCGTGATAGGGGTCCACTTTTCCCCCATTCACACCTTTGCACCATCCACTCCACTCCACAGTTTCCACCATACTCACTCCACACCATCCATTCCATACTCCATATATTCCATACCATACATTTCCTTCAACCCTGCTCACCTGTATTGGCACACCTGTGCAATCACCCCTACACCTGGTGCTTTCTGCACCCTCCTTCCTCCAGGACCATTTGCTCAACCCAACACACAATCACCATTACTCAGTCATACACTGCTCCATACACCTGTTCACTTGCACACCTGTGCAATCACACCTGGTGCTTCCTGCACCCTCTTTCCTCCCAGGCTTCTTCAATCATTCAATACAATGCACAACCACAATTATTCCTCATACGCTGCTCCATACACTTCCACGCTCAATACAACTCGCAATCACCTCACTCACTTTTCACAATACACTTATAACTCTCTAAACCATTGCCTCAGGCACCCAGATTCTCCCACGCTCATACACACATCCTTCCCGAGCATTGCCTAGCAATTCCTCATTTGCTCGATATCAAGACTCTCACACACACACAGCATCATCTGATCTAACTACTCCCCTCTGAAACTTGCGCTTCCCAGTCGCCCCTTATACTATTGCACTTCCTCGTTGTTATGATCCAACTACCCTCTCTATGTCCCCACTACCTGTCCAATGTCGCTACTTAAATCTCCAGTTACCTATGGTCAATCTTCTCTTGATCCCTATACATTATCCGAACCCTCCCTCGGCGAGCTTACACTGCCATAAACCCCATAGCTAGTGCTCATGTGCCCCATTGTGTGTGAGGGATGGTGGATTTGCCATCCCACCACATCGGGCATCTCCCATTATCAATTTTGCCATAAAATTCCTGCAAATCAAAATTTGCCAATCATTCTACCAATCATTTGCCAATCATCAAATTTTGCCAATCACTTCTGCCAATCCTATTCACTATTCCAAAATTTCGAATCCAAAACACTATTATCATCACAGTCCGCTATATCTGAGCCTCGGTGCGTCTACATCATTAAAACTCGGCTTCGCAAAGCCGAGCAATTAATTTGGGTGGTTTGGTCGCCTGCAGGTTGAATCCGTCCGGCATTCGGTTCAGGGGAGGCGGTTTGGTCGGGCCGAGATTCCATGCACCATCTCGCGGCGCCTTCCGGTCCCCGGCCCGATGGCTCAATCTCGCCCGGTCGGAACCCCGCCCCCGCAAGGGGGCACCGTTCCGATCCCTCCTACCTGCCCTTGAACCGGACCGGTCGCCTTGCCCGGCGAGGCCCGGACTCGACCGTGCGGGGCGGGGCCAGGCCCGAATCGGCAACGACGCTTCGAAGAGAAGCGACGCAGCACCGACCCGCGCCGGGCCTCGCATCCAACAAAGCGCACCGCACGCCGAGTGTTCGCGTCGGCTATCCGTCGCCCTAAACGCTGCCCCGTTTAACGTCGACGCCTTACTCGCATGCTCACACGCATACGCGACCCTTTTCACACTCACCAAGCCCGGCGTTCCAACGCCGCCCGTACATTCCACACACTCCGTCCATTCCACCACCGCACTCCCTGTTACACACCACACCTCTCGCGCACCCTCTTGCGCACACTCGTCATTCGCACACTTCGTTCCACACCTCTCCTCCGTTATGTCCTCCGTAACACTCACCATGGGCGTGCACTCTCGCATCCACCCACTCACGCGCTTCCATGGGCTCTCCCACACCCGCGCCACAACCAACTCAGGTGTGCGTTCTCGCACACTCTCAACCATTCCAAGCGTGCATTCTCGCACCCGCTCCACCACCAACTCTCTCCGTGTCACACTCCGTACACTCCGACGTGCATTCTCGCTCGCACTCGGTTCCACACTCGCGCTCCGATGTGCCCTCTCGCACTCGCGCCACCACCAACTCACTCTCTGTGTCACACTCCGTACACTCCGACGTGCATTCTCGCTCGCACTCGGTTTCACACTTGTGCTCTGATGTGCCCTCTCGCACTTGCGCCTCCACCAACTCACTCTCTGTGTCACACTCCGTACACTCCGACGTGCATTCTTTCCTCACAAGCGCGCCATTTCCACTCACACCACTCACAAGGGACCCTTCACCAACGCCCGGATGCTTTCTCGATCCCAAGCGCGCGAAAATCCTTTCTGCGCCAAACATCCTCCTGCAAAATCTCCCCGCACAATATACAGCACGACTCACCTGGGGGATTCTTCTCCTTCGCTCCAACACCACCTGCAAACTTTCATTGGTGTTATTAAGCACAGCATCGTGATGTGAGCAGGGACTTTGCACATTTTCCATCTTTCCCTGCCCCGGTGTCTCCAATTTCAATTCCCACTACTTCTTTGAATGATTCGGACTTAATTTCTTTTTTCTTTCCCTCGACCGCTGGTCCGAATAAAATTTTCTCTCCCACCTCGGCGGTCGCCGGCTTTCCCATACCCTGGGTCGCGATCTCTACCCCCGTCATTTTACCCGCGCTTTCCTCCACCTCGCTCAACCAGCGCTTCTCGACCTGCTTTACCTCGTCGTGCACCACTGGGACCTGCTCGCCCAATCTGCGGTCAATGTTCTCCCCCGCCTTTTTCAATCTGGCCATTCGATCCATCTCTTCATTCAGTTCCTGTCTTGACACTCCCATCCTCGCTAATAATCGCGTCATGAGGGCGTCCAAATCTATCACAGCCATTTGCGCAGCGGGCGCGGCCCTCGCTGCCATGTGTGAGCCGCCATTTTGTGCGCCTCCCACCTCATGCGAGGCGCCGCCATCTCGTGTGCCTGAAGCCTCCGCTACCACATCCTCACTGCCCCCCTCCTCCATTATTACTCCCACCTCCTCCATGGGGTCCTGGGTCACTCCTACCCCTTCTAACTCTACCCCCACCGGCATCCGATCGCCTTGATTATCCATGGCACGATTTTAAATTTGGATGTGTTTAATAAAATTTTGGCCACTCGTAATTTGAGTGCGCTAAGCGCACTTCAGGTCCGAATCTCGCTCCTGACACCAATTGTTGCGGATCTCAACGTCGGCCCCTTTTCCCCTTATCAAGGGGGAATTAATCCCCTTGTCTGCGACTGACCGACGTGAGTCCTGAAGCTGCCCAGCTCCCTCCACGAGGCAGGTGAGCAACCTCGTTCGAGACCGAGGACAAGATGTTATTTTGCCGAGCGGATGGCAACCCGCGGCTCGAACCGTTAGCAAGTACTAAACCCGATTCTGAACGTTGGCCAAAATCGCGCCACAGGTACTCAATCGAGAAATCACTAAACGCGATCGGACGAGAGGAAACCAGAAGGTAAGGAAGAACAAATATAATTCATTACTACTATTTACAAGACCAAAGAAACCAAGGAAGAAGGAAAAATACGAAAATAAAGACAGAAGCAGGAGACAGTGCAAATATTAACTTATACAAGCTTACTTATACCCAGGACAATACAGACAGAACGAACTCACTCACACGAATAGGGAATTGCGGATTGGATTGGATTGGCTGGAGGGAGAGGAAGGTGGGACCACAAGGCTGGAAGGTTTGGCAGGGCGGCACAGCAAGCAGATCCTCTCCGGGCTGGAAGCGAGCAAGGCGGCGGCGGCACACGTATCTCGTTCGTTGCACGCGGCAGGGCTGGTTCTTGCCTCGACACGCCTCGGGCTCTCTCGGTCATCTGCTCTTGGGGGCTCTCCCCCCACGGGTTATATAGCCACGCCCTACCAAGCCATGACCACACCTTACCAAGCCGTGCCCACCGAGTCCTGGTTGGGCGCAAGGGCTTCCTGGCTCCACCTCCTGAAGACGATGGGCCGGCCACGCCCTTCTCCCCCGAGGTGACCGCGTGCGTAATGGAGTTTTGGGGTGAAGGTGATGCCAATAACCCCACCCAAAGTTACTGGCACTTTGAAGAGGCCATGGGGGTGTCGGAGGGATCTATCTTATTTCAATTCGGTGCAATGCAGGGTCAACTAGTGGGAAACAGAGCCTTAAACTACATAGAATAAGAAATAACTATTTAGAAGGGCTTATGATTTTCTACGTACATGCGATGGATTAACTAAGGGGACGACCTTTGATCTTTACACTTAACGGAGATATTTACAAGAATTACTACACTATTTACAGAGGGTGATATTTACAACAATTACAGGATTCTCAAATCCGCAACAATACTGTCCGTCGGCCTTTGAAATGTTAAAAAATAAATTAAACTCTGGCATGCCTGGAACGTATGACGTCAAGACGTAATTTGCCAGGAAGTATAATACAGGAGATGCTAATGCCGCTTTCCTTTGTGTTATTGGCTGGTTCTAAAGCAATAGGTCATTTTACTTGAATCGGGTGTGTTTTTAAACGTGTGTTGATTTGTGAGTTTGGAAGCAAAATAAATTTGTCAACACCCAATTTCCAAGCCGTTTGCCATATTAACCTGTTTTCCAAATTATTGAGCCAAATGTTTCTCCCCGCCATACGGCTGTTGCAAACTTTATAAATAATGCTTCCACACATCTTGAAACGGCTATAATGCTTGGTTTTTTTTTTTTTTAATTGACCGCTCTGAACAAGGGTGAAAGCTACTTAAGGTTTTTCGGTTGTACAGCATACGGTACAACTGTAATCTGTAGTCTGCGCACTGCACTGACTCCAACCTGCCGCTGCAGATTTATCGGAAAATATCTCATCTGCCTGTTCTGATATCGGCCCAGCACGAAGACAGACACAGACACACACACACACACACACACACACACACACACACACACACACACACACACACACACACACACACACACACACACACACACACACACACACTCCAGAAAGTATTCAGACCCCTTCACTTTTTTCACATTTTGTTATGTTGCAGCCTTATGCTGAAATCGCTTAAATTCATTTTTTCCCTCATCAATCTACACTCACCCCATAATGACAAAGAGAAAATAGGATTTTAGAAAGTTTTGCAAATTTATTAAAAAGAAAAAACTGAAATATCACATTGACATAAGTATTCAGACCCTTTGCTATGACACTTGAAATTTAGCTCAGGTGCCTCCCATTTCTCTTGATCATCTTTGAGATGTTTCTACACCTTGATTGGAGTCCATCTGTGGTCAATTCAATTGATTGGACATGATTTGGAAAGGCACACACCTGTCTATATAAGGTCTCACAGCTGACTGCATATCAGAGCAAAAACCAAGCCATGAGGTCGAAGGAACTGCCTGCAGAGCTCAGAGACAGGATTGTGTCGAGGCACAGATCTGGGGAAGCCTACAAAAAAATTTCTGCTGCATTGAACGTTCCCAAGAGCACAGTGGCCTCCATAATTCTTAAATGGAAGAAGTTTGGAACAACCAGGACTCTTCCAAGAGCTGGCCGCCCGGCCAAACTGAGCAATCGGGGGAGAAGGGCCTTGGTAATAGAGGTGACCAAGAACCCGATGGTCACTCTGGCTGACCTCCAGAGATCCTGTGTGGCAATGGGAGAAACTTCCAGAAGGACAACCATCACTGCAACACTCCACCGATCTGGGCTTTATGGCAGAGTGGCCAGACGGAAGCCTCTTCTCAGTGAGACACATGAAAGCCCGCTCGGAGTTTGCAAAAAAGCACCTAAAAGACTCTCAGACTGTGTGAAACAAGATTCTGTGGTCTGATGAAACCAAGATTGAACTGTTTGGCCTCAATTCTAAGCGTCATGTCTGGAGGAAACCAGGCACCGCTAATCACCTGCCCAATACCACCCCAACGGTGAAGCATGGTGGTGGCAGCATCATGCTGTGGGGGTGTTTTTCAGCAGCAGGGACTGGGGGACTGGTCAGGGTTGAGGGAACAATGAACGGAGCAAAGTACAGAGATATCCTTAATGAAAACCTGAAACAGAGCACTCAGGACCTCAGACTAGGCCGAAGGTTCACCTTCCAACAGGACAGTGACCCGAAGCACACAGCCAAGACAACGCAGGAGTGGCTTAGGGACAACTCTGTGAAGGTCCTTGAGTGGCCCAGCCAGAGCCCTGACTTGAACCCAATCGAACAAGAACAAGAGTGGTGAAGGGGTATAAAGGTGGGTGTTTGAGTGTTCCACCGTGTTTGTTTGGTGTTGTGGATTCTGGATGTGGAGGTGTTGTTGTTGTAGTCTGCGTTCGCACTGGCTGGGGGTGAGGGTATGTACGCATCCAGATGTAGTTGCTGCATGTGGATGTGTATGTGCCCCTGCTGGCCCACCTTAGCTGACCGTATCGAGGTTGAAGGGCCGAAACGGGATGATGCTGAGGAACTCGACTGAGGACCCGGTCAGTGCGGCACACTTGTGACCAGGTGTGTTTTGAACTTGTGTGTGTATATATATATATATATATATATATATATATATATATATACACACACTGTTGTGGTTTTGAGAACTCACCACAGGTAACATCATTAAAGGTAAAGGTTGCACCCCATAGATAGGCCACAAGCAACACGTAGGTCACTTTAGGACGTTAGTTATTTCATAGTATGTGTTTAGGATAAGGCCATTCCCAATAGTTGCATCTGCGTTGTGTAGAACAAATAAGAGTGTGCCCCATTCGTCCATTTTACAGCCTCCCTTCCATCGACGCCATTAAGCGCGCTCCCCAGTCTGTGCCCCATGGCCCAAAATCACAAAAGATCATGATGTTATGCGTCACATGGTTTTGGAGTTATGACGTTTTTCAGCATAAACTTAAAATGATATCTCCTCCATAATTTGTGAAGGTATCAAGTGGAAACTTTACAAAAATGTTCCCCATGGGGGGAAGTTAATACGTTACTTGAGAAGTTTCGATAAGTCACATGGTTTGGCCGCAATAAATAATTGAAGGGAAATCATAAAAAGCTTCTATCTCTTGAACCGCTGCATTGATCGACTTGAAATTTTAATGCAATGTAGCTCTCATCAAGCGGAATAAGTGTTTAAAATTTCAACATGATTGGTTGTACGGTCTCGAAGCTAGAAGTTGTTATTGTTGAAAGAAGAAGAAACGCAACATTTTTCTTAGCAGGCCATGTGACTCATTGTGCGACTGCCATTTTTCAGAATTATTTCCTTTAAAAATCATTTTCTCTGCAATAATTGGACTGATTGAGAGGATATTTTCACCATAGGAGTGACTGGGCCTGTAGAATATTTTAATGGTAATTTTGACGTCACAGGTCATGTGGTACGGGTGCCATCTTGGAAAAACCGGAAAACTTTGCACCTCTATTTCTCCAAGCGGGGTTGTATCAAAAGTGGGGTTGTGTATGAAAGTGGGAAGGCGGAGGAAACCGGTCATCACTGCCAGCAGTTGTAAAGTGGCAGTTCTAGTTAGGTTTACTCTCCATGAAATGGAGAGAAACCTATTATTACTGCTAGAGTTTTTCTTATTAGGTTTACTCTCCATGAAATGGAGAGAAACCTATTATTACTGCTAGAGTTTTTCTTATTAGGTTTACTCTCCATGAAATGGAGAGAAACCTATTATTACTGCTAGAGTTTTTCTTATTAGGTTTACTCTCCATGAAATGGAGAGTAACCTATTATTACTGCTAGAGTTTTTCTTATTAGGTTTACTCTCCATGAAATGGAGAGTAACCTATTATTACTGCTAGAGTTTTTCTTATTATTCTTCCACCCTATTTTGCACCTCCGAAAACTTCATAATTAAGTTTCTCAGCAACCGCTGGTCGGATTGACAGGAAATTTTCACCAAATGATCGGCTAGGCTCGTAGAATTTTTTAATGCTAATGATGACGTCATAGGTCACGTGGTATGGGCGCCATCTTGTAAAACACCTTCAACTTTGCCCCTCTGTATCTCCGAAATGGCTCAATGGAAAAATTTGAGGAATGGCTCATTCTAAAGAACTCTGCAATGGGAACAAAAAACATGTGTATTGAGTATATCAAAAATGCTAACGTTAAGAGGTTAGAATTCGTCAAACACAGTTTTTCTCCCCCGAAAAAGAGATTTTTCCCCCAGATGCTTAGTTAAAAAAAACTCAGAATGCGAAAATTTTCGAATTCATACGTCACATGGTTCGGCCGCCATCTTGTTTTCCGTGAAAAAACACAAAAAACCCTTTTTCTCCGCAACGGCTGAACGGATCGAGCCCAAACTTGGCATGCGTATTCGGATACCCATGACAAACAAAAAAGTCAGTGAGCACGACGTCATCCGACACGTGGTTTCAGAGTTATGACGTTTTAAAATCTCAAACTAGAAATGGAATCACCTCCATAATTTGTGGAGGTATCGAGTGGAAACTTTACACAAATGTTCCTCATGGGGGGATGTTTAATCGTTACTTGAGACGTTTTTTTAAGTCACATGGTTTGGCCGCAATAAATAATGGAAGTTAAATTTTAAAAAGCTTGTAACTCTTGAACCACTGCATGGATCGACTTGAATTTTTAATGCAATGTAGCTCTCATCAGGTGGAACAAGTGTACAAAATTTCAAGATGATTGGATGTACGGTCGCGAAGCTAAAGTCGTTATTGTTGAAAGAAGAAGAAACACACCATTTTGTCCTCCCAGGCCACGACATCATCCGACATCAGTGCGATTGCCATTTTCAGTTTTAATTTCCTTTAAAAAACATTTTCTCTGCAATAATAGGGCCGATTGAGATAAAATTTTCACCATAGGAGGGACTCGGTCTGTAGAATATTTTAATTGTAAATATGACGTCGCAGGTCACGTGGTTCGGCCGCCATCTTGTTTTTCGTGAAAACACGAAAACCCCTTTTTCTCTGCAACGGCTGAACAGATCGAGGCCAATCTTTGCACGCAGAATCGCATGCCCATGACGAACAAAAAAGTCAACGAGGGCGACGTCATCCGACACATGGTTGCAGAGTTATGACGGTTTAAAGCATGAACCTTTAAAACGTAGCTCCTCCCTCATTTTTGATCCAATCGAGGAGAAACTTCACAGGTCTGTTCAGCATGTCAGTCTACTAAAATGTCATTTTAGAATTTGCGATAGGTCACATGGTTTGGCAGATATCCTTAATTAAACGATTTTTTAAAAAAAAAATGGATATCTCTTGAATCGCTTTATTGATCGACGTGAAACTTCATACTGTAGTAGAAGTCATGAAGAGTAACAAGTGTGCAAAATTTCAAGATGATTGGATGTACGGTCGCGAAGCTATAAGTCTTTATTGTTCAAAGAAGAAGAAACACACCATTTTGTCTTTCCATAACGTGCTCACGATAACGCGATCTCCCGCGGTCATTTGAACTTCAAAAAAAATTATAATTGCAGATTTGTCAATAGATGAGGCATATTAACAAACAAATGAAACAGATTTGCTCAAATTCTGACTATTTTTAACTCGATCGTATTTCACTGAAAGTAATGAGGGACTGAAGAAGAAGATGTCCATCCAGGACGTCATCATTATAACGCGATCTCCCGCGGTCATTTCAACCTCCAAAAAAATTATAATTGTAGATTTGTCAATAGCTGAGGCATATTAACAAACAAATGAAACAGATTTGCTCAAATTCTGACTATTCTGACTTGTTCTCAAACTCAAATGGCAGTTCTAGCGCGGAACGCGCCGCCGGTAATATATGATAATTTATGCAGCACGACATGGTCATCACGGGGAACAAGGCGCCTTTGCGGCGCAAAACGGCTCTCTCAGGGTCAAACTCGGTATCGTTGTCAGCGCACGGTTAAGCCCTGCAAGAAAAAGTTTATTTTGTAAAAATCGAGCCACGCGTTCAAAATATATGACTGGTTATGTTCGCCAGCACGTCTCTGATCGAATCGGCTCGAGTTAAAACAAACACGTCCGTTGTCGGGTCCGTCTGAGACAACCATTGGGCCTAGAATGCTGGGACTGGTCTCGTTGGATAGGCCTGGATCAGATCGAGAAACGCTGGAAGCTGCACCTCTCTGTGATAATCTTGTGGACCGCGAGAAGAGATCGTGCGACACCATCGCAACTGCTTCCAGCACTTCCGCATTTGACCATTTCATGAACACCATACGCCCCGCCCATCAAAGCGCGTACGTAATACACGAAAATACAGTGGCCCATTTGCGCTGGCCGCCACCATATATATGTCTGACCTTGCAACCTGCATATCTTGAAAAATAAGCGTGTGTGTGTGTGTGTAGGGGGGGTGTGTGTGCGTGTGGGGGGAGGGGTGTGCGGGTGTTTGTTTGTGTGTGCATGTGTGTTAGGGTTGGGGGGGGGTGGGGGGATGTGTGCATGTGTGTGTGTGTGTGTGTGTGTGTGTGTGTGTGTGTGTGTGTGTGTGTGTGTAGGGGGGATGTGTGTGTGTGTGTGTAGGGGGGATGTGTGTGTGTGTGTGTAGGGGGGATGTGTGTGTGTGTGTGTAGGGGGGATGTGTGTGTGTGTGTGTAGGGGGGATGTGTGTGTGTGTGGGGGGGGAGGGATGTGTGTGTGTGTGGGGGGAGGGATGTGTGTGTTTGTGGGGGGGGAGGGATGTGTGGGTGTGGGTGTGTGTGTGTGTGTGGGGGGAGGGATGTGTGTGTTTGTGGGGGGGGAGGGATGTGTGGGTGTGGGTGTGTGTGTGTGTGTGTGTGTTTGGAGGGGTGTGCGTGTGGGGGGAGGGGTGTGGGTGTGTGTGTGGGAGGGGGTAGGGGGGATGTGTGTGTGTGTGTGCGTGCGTGTGTGTGTGTGTGTGTGCGTGTGTGTGTGTGTGTGTGTGTGTGTGTGTGTGTGTGTGTGTGTGTGTGTGTGTGTGTGTGTGTGTGTGTGTGTGTGTGTGTGCGTGTGTGTGTGTGTGTGTGTGTGTGTGTGTGTGTGTGTGTGTGTGTGTGTGTGTGTCGGGGTTGTATCCAAGGGGGTTGTGTCAAAGCATGTCCAATGAAAGTGGGGTTGTATGAAAAGTGGGGTTGTATCAACAGTGGGGTTGCATCAAAAGTGGGGTTGCATCAAAAGTGGGTGTGAGTAAACCGGTCATCACTGCCAGCAGTTTTAAAGTGGCAGTTCTAGTTATTAGGTTTACTCTCCATGAAATGGAGAGAAACCTATTATTACTGCTAGAGTTTTTCTTATTATTATTCTTCCACCCTATTTTGCACCTCCGAAAACTTCATAATTAAGTTTCTCAGCAACCGCTGGTCGGATTGACAGGAAATTTTCATCAAATGATCGGGTAGGGTCGTATAATTTTTTAATGCTAATGATGACGTCATAGGTCACGTGGTATGGGCGCCATCTTGTAAAACACCTTCAACTTTGCCCCTCTGTATCTCCGAAACGGCTCAATGGAAAAATTTGAGGAATGGCTCATTCTAAAGAACTCTGCAATGGGAACAGAAAACATGTGTATTGAGTATATCAAAAATGCTAACGTTAAGAGGTTAGAATTCGTCAAACACAATTTTTCTCCCCCGAAAATGAGATTTTTTCCCCCAGATGCTTAGTTAAAAAAAACTCAGATTGCAAAAAATTTCGAAGTCATACGTCACATGGTTCGGCCGCCATGTTGTTTCTCGTGAAAAAACACAAAAAACCCTTTTTCTCCGCAACGGCTGAACGGATCGAGCCCAAACTTGGCAGGCGTATTCGCATACCCATGACGAACAAAAAAGTCAATGAGCACGACGTCATCCGACACATGGTTTCAGAGTTATGACGTTTTAAAGCTCAAACTAGAGATGGAATCACCTCCATAATTTGTGGAGATATCGAGTGGAAACTTTACACAAATGTTCCTCATGGGGGTATGTTTCAACGTTACTTGAGACGTTTTGATAAGTCACATGGTTTGGCCGCAATAAATAATGGAATTTAAATTTTAAAAAGCTTGTAACTCTTGTACCACTGCATGTATCGACTTGAATTTTTAACGGAATGTAGCTCTCATCAAGCGGAACAAGTGTGCAAAATTTCAAGATGATTGGATGTACGGTCGCGAAGCTATAAGTCTTTATTGTTTAAAGAAGAAGAAACACACCATTTTGTCCTTCCAGGCCATGTGCTATGTCCTTTCAGTGCTATTGCCATTTTAAGTTTTAATTTACTTTAAAAAACATTTTCTCTGCAATAATAGGGCCGATTGAGATAAAATTTTCACCACAGGAGGGACTCGGTCTGTAGAATATTTTAATGGTAAATATGACCGTAGGTCACGTGGTTCGGCAGCCATATTGTTTTTCGTGAAAACACGAAAACCACTTTTTCTCTGCAACGGCTGAACAGATCGAGGCCAAACTTTGCAAGCGGCATCGCATACTCATGACGAACAAAAAAGTCAGTGAGCACGACATCATCCGACATGGTTTCAGAGTTATGACGTTTTTAAGCATGAACCTTTAAAACCTAGCTCCTCCCTCATTTTTGATCCAATCGAGGAGAAACTTCACAGATCTGTTCAGCATGTCAGTCTACTAAAATGACATTTTAGAATTTGCGATAGGTCACGTGGTTTGGCAGATATCGTTAATTAAACGAATTTTTTTTTTTTTAAATGGATATCTCTTGAATCGCTTTATTGATCGACGTGAAACTTCATACTCTAGTAGGTGTGCAAAATCTCAAGATGATTGGATGTACGGTCTGGAAAGTAGAAGTTGTTATTGCCTGAAGAAGAAGAACCACAACACTATTTTTTGACCACGCCATGTGACATAACTACCTCACGAGCTAAGGGTAGCTCGAAATTAAATTGTCTTCGGATTTGGCAGTCGCTAGAGGGTGTTAACATTCGAATGCAACAAATCTGGGCAAATTGTGATTAATTTTCGTAAAACTACACGATATTGTCATTTACATTGGAAAATAACATTGTAAAACTCTCCGCCGCCTCGGCTTATTTCTCGCTCTGAAGTTCATCCTGTCTTCAATTTTAAGGAGAAAGAGAGGTATCTGCAAGCAATGGTGACCTTTATTTTGTGGAAATCCGATTTACAATGACGAAGTTATCCAAAATCTAACATTTTAAATGGAGCGTATTTCCAAAGTGAATCTTCCACAGGTAAAATATCCACACGTGCAGGCACACCTTACCGCGTCAATTTGGCTCCGATTTCAAATCGGATTTCGATTGTCGTATTGCCTCGGATGAGTTAACAAAATACCACAACAAATTTGGTGACAATCATGAAAAATTTGACCAAGTTCGATCGACGGGATACTTCGTTCTACGCTGACATACGGCACGGGCCACGGATGACGTCATGCCACGGCAGGACGTTCTTCCACGGGTGGCAGATATCGTTAATTAAACGAAAATATTTTTAAAAATGGATGGGGTGGGGGGGATGTGGGTATGTTTGTGTGTGTGTATGGATGTGCGTGTGTGTGGATGTCTGTGTGTGTGGGTTGGGGGGGGGGGGGATATGTGTGTGTGTGTGGAGGGGTTGGGGTGTGCATGTGGAGGAGGGGGGGGATGGATATGTGTGTGTGTGTGTATGTGTAGAGGGTGTGTGTGTGTGTGTGTATGTGTGTGTGTGTGTGTGTGTGTGTGTGTTGGGAGTGGGGTGGGGAGATGTGTGCGTGTGTTTGTGTGTGTGTGTGTGGATGTGCGTGTGTGTGTATGTGGGTGTGGGTGTGAGGGGGCGGGTGGATATGTGTGTGTGTGTGGAGGGGTGTATGTGTGGGGGGAGGGGAGTGGGGGTGTTTGTGTGTGTGCATGTGTGTTAGGGTTGGGGGGGGTGGGGGGATGTGTGCATGTGTTTGCGTGTGTGTTAGGGGTGGGGGATATGTGTGTGTGTTTGTGTGTGTGTGTTGGGGGTGGGGGGGCTGTGTGCATGTGTGTGTGTGTTAGGGGTGGGGGGATGTGTGTGTGTGTGTGTGTGTGTGTGTGTGTGTGTGTGTGTGTGTGTGTGTGTGTGTGTGTGTGTGTGTGTGTGTGTGTGTGTGTGTGTGTGTGTGTGTGTATGTGTATGTGGGTGGGGGGTAGGGGGAATGTGTGTGTGTGGAGGGGGGGAGGGATGTGTGTGTGTGTGTTTGGAGGGGTGTGCGTGTGGGGGGTGGGGTGTTTGTGTGTGTGTGTGTGTAGGGGGGATGTGTGTGTGTGTGGGGGTGGAGGGGTGTGTGTGTGTGTGTGTGTGTGTGTGTGTGTGTGTGTGTGTAGGTGGGGGGGGGGGGTTGTGTGTGTGTGTGTGTGTTTGGGAGGAGGGGTGTGGGTGGGGGTAGGGTGTGTGTGTGTGTGTGTGTGTGTGTGTGTGTGTGTGTGTGTGTGTGTGTGTGTGTGTGTGTGTGTGTAGGGGGGATGTGTGTGTGTGTGTGGGGGGAGGGATGTGTGTGTGTGTGGGGGGAGGGATGTGTGTGTGTGTGGGGGGGGAGGGATTTGTGTGTGTGGGGGGAGGGATGTGTGTGTGTGTGGGGGGGAGGGGTGTGGGTGTGTGTGTGTGTTTGGAGGGGGAGGGATGTGCGTGTGGGGGGAGGGGTGTGGGTGTGTGTGTGGGAGGGGGTAGGGGGGATGTGTGTGTGTGTGTGTGTGTGTGTGTGTGTGTGTGTGTGTGTGTGTGTGTGTGTGTGTGTGTGTGTGTGTGTGTGTGTGTGTGTGTGTGTGTGTGTGTGTGTGTGTCGGGGTTGTATCCAAGGGGGTTGTGTCAAAGCATGTCCAATGAAAGTGGGGTTGTATCACAAGTGGGGTTGTATCAAAAGTGGGGTTGTATCAACAGTGGGGTTGCATCAAAAGTGGGTGCGAGTAAACCGGTCATCACTGCCAGCAGTTTTAAAGTGGCAGTTCTAGTTAGGTTTACTCTCCATGAAATGGAGAGTAACCTATTATTACTGCTAGAGTTTTTCTTATTATTCTTCCACGCTATTTTGCACCTCCGAAAACTTCATAATTAAGTTTCTCAGCAACCGCTGGACGGATTGACAGGAAATTTTCATCAAATGATCGGCTAGGCTCGTAGAATTTTTAAATGCTAATGATGACGTCATAGGTCACGTGGTATGGGCGCCATCTTGTAAAACACCTTCAACTTTGCCCCTCTGTATCTCCGAAACGGCTCAATGGAAAAATTTGAGGAATGGCTCATTCTAAAGAACTCTGCAATGGGAACAAAAAACATGTGTATTGAGTATATCAAAAATGCTAACGTTAAGAGGTTAGAATTCGTCAAACACAGTTTTTCTCCCCCGAAAAAGAGATTTTTCCCCCAGATGCTTAGTTAAAAAAAACTCAGAATGCGAAAATTTTCGAAGTCATACGTCACATGGTTCGGCCGCCATCTTGTTTTCCGTGAAAAAACACAAAAAACCCTTTTTCTCCGCAACGGCTGAACGGATCGAGCCCAAACTTGGCATGCATATTCGCATACCCATGGCAAACAAAAAAGTCAGCGAGCACGATGTCATCCGACACGTGGTTTCAGAGTTATGACGTTTTCAAATCTCAAACTAGAAATGGAATCACCTCCATAATTTGTGGAGGTATCGAGTGGAAACTTTACACAAATGTTCCTCATGGGGGGATGTTTAATCGTTACTTGAGACGTTTTTTTAAGTCACATGGTTTGGCCGCAATAAATAATGGAAGTTAAATTTTAAAAAGCTTGTAACTCTTGAACCACTGCATGGATCGACTTGAATTTTTAATACAATGTAGCTCATCGGGTGGAACAAGTGTGCAAGATTTCAAGATGATTGGATGTACGGTCGCGAAGCTAAAGTCTTTATTGTTGAAAGAGGAACAAACACCATTTTGTCCTGCCAGGCCACATCTCCCAGTGCTTTTGCCATTTTCAGTTTTAATTTCCTTTAAAAAACATTTTCTCTGCAATAATAGGGCCGATTGAGATAAAATTTTCACCATAGGAGGCACTCGGTCTGTAGAATATTTTAATGGTAATTATGACGTCGCAGGTCACGTGGTTCGGCCGCCATCTTGTTTTTCGTGAAAACACGAAAATCCATTTTTCTCTGCAACGGCTGAACAGATCGAGGCCAAACTTTGCAAGCAGAATCGCATACCCATGACGAACATAAAAGTCAGCGAGCACGACATCATCCGACACATGGTTTCAGAGTTATGACGTTTTTAAGCATGAACCTTTAAAACCTAGCTCCTCCCTCATTTTTGATCCAATCGAGGAGAAAATTCACAGCTCTGTTCAGCATGTCAGTCTACTAAAATGTCATTTTAGAATTTGCGATAGGTCACGTGGTTTGGCAGATATTGTTAATTAAACGATTTTTTTTTTAATGGATATCTCTTGAATCGCTTTGTTGATCGACGTGAAACTTCATACTCTAGTAGAAGTCATGAAGAGTAACAAGTGTGCAAAATTTCAAGATGATTGGATGTACGCTCGCGAAGCTATAAGTCTTTATTGTTGAAAGAAGAAGAAACACACCATTTTGTCCTGCCAGGCCACGTCTCACAGTGAGTGCTATTGCCATTTTAAGTTTTAATTTCCTTTAAAAAACATTTTCTCTGCAATAATAGGGCCGATTGAGATAAAATTTTCACCATAGGAGGGACTCGGTCTGTAAAATATTTTAATGGTAAATATGACGTCGTAGGTCACGTGGTTCGGCAGCCATATTGTTTTTCGTGAAAACACGAAAACCCCTTTTTCTCTGCAATGGCTGAACAGATCGAGGCCAATCTTTGCACGCAGAATCGCATGCCCATGACGAACAAAAAAGTCAGCGAGGGCGACGTCATCCGACACATGGTTTCAGAGTTATGACGGTTTAAAGCATGAACCTTTAAAACGTAGCTCCTCCCTCATTTTTGATCCAATCGAGGAGAAACTTCACAGGTCTGTTCAGCATGTCAGTCTACTAAAATGTCATTTTAGAATTTGCGATAGGTCACGTGGTTTGGCAGATATCGTTAATTAAACGATTTTTTTTTTAATGGATATCTCTTGAATCGCTTTATTGATCGACGTGAAACTTCATACTCTAGTAGAAGTCATGAAGAGTAACAAGTGTGCAAAATTTCAAGATGATTGGATGTACGGTCGCGAAGCTATAAGTCTTTATTGTTGAAAGAAGAAGAAACACACCATTTTGTCCTGCCAGGCCACGTCTCACAGTGAGTGCTATTGCCATTTTAAGTTTTAATTTCCTTTAAAAAACATTTTCTCTGCAATAATAGGGCCGATTGAGATAAAATTTTCACCATAGGAGGGACTCGGTCTGTAGAATATTTTAATGGTAAATATGACGTCGTAGGTCACGTGGTTCGGCAGCCATATTGTTTTTCGTGAAAACACGAAAACCGCTTTTTCTCTGCAACGGCTGAACAGATCGAGGCCAAACTTTGCAAGCGGCATCGCATACTCATGACGAACAAAAAAGTCAACGTGCACGACATCATCCAACACATGGTTTCAGAGTTATGACGTTTTAAGCATGAACCTTTAAAACCTAGCTCCTCCCTCATTTTTGATCCAATCGAGGAGAAACTTCACAGGTCTGTTCAGCATGTTGGTCTACTAAAATGTCATTTTAGAATTTGCGATAGGTCACGTGGTTTGGCAGATATCGTTAATTAAACGATTTTTTTTTAAAAAATGGATATCTCTTGAATCGCTTTATTGATCGACGTGAAACTTCATACTGTAGTAGAAGTCATGAAGAGTAACAAGTGTGCAAAATTTCAAGATGATTGAATGTACGGTCGCGAAGCTATAAGTCTTTATTGTTGAAAGAAGAAGAAACACACCATTTTGTCTTTCCAGTACGTGCTCACGATAACGCGATCTCCCGCGGTCATTTGAACCGCAAAAAAAATTATAATTGCAGCTTTGTCAATAGCTGAGGCATATTAACAAACGAATGAAACAGATTTGCTCAAATTCTGACTATTTTTAACTCGATCGTATTTCACTGAAAGTAAGCCCATCAAGGCGCGTACGTAATACACGAAAATACAATGGCCCATTTGCGCATATGCAAACATCCATCCACATATTACGTAAGGTGCTGTGCGAGAAGGAAATGGCTGTCATGGTCGTAATTGGTCTTGAAATTTGCGCAAATAAATGCCCTACACGATGCCGTTTATTTCGTCACAATCCATCCAGCCGATCTGAAGTTATATGAAGAAATGCATTTACGTCGTGACGTCATCACGCGATTTTCGAATTCAGACGTCTTTTCGGAAATTAAATAAAGATATAAATCGAAATGAATCATGTCCGCGATCTGTGCATGCGCGGTTTTCTCAGTCGCTTTTCAGTGGCATCGCAGTGCAACCCATCTGCGCATGCGCCAGCTATTGAAAATTGGGTCGCCACGGCAAAATCCAAGATGGCCGCCACCATGTATGTCTGAACCTTGCAACCTGCATATCTTGAAAAATAAGCGAAGTAGCAACTTCTAATTTGGTGTGTGGGTGTATCTAGGCACAAGGAAGAACGCTATCGAAAATTGGGTCGCCACGTCAAAATCCAAGATGGCCGCCACCATATATATGTCTGACCTTGCAACCTGCTTATCTTGAAAAATAAGCGTGTGTGTGTGTAGGGGGGATGTGTGTGTGTGTGGGGGGGTGGAGGGATGTATGTGTGTGTTTGTGTGTAGGTGGGGGGGGGGGTTGGTTGTGTGTGTGTGTGTGTGTTTGGGGGTGTGGGTGGGGTTAGGGGGGATGTGTGTGTGTGTGTGTGTGTGTGTGTGTGTGTGTGTGTGTGTGTGTGTGTGTGTGTGTGTGTGTGTGTGTGTGTGTGTGTGTGTGTGTGTGTGTGTGTGTGTGTGTGTGTGTGTGGGGGGGGGGGGTAGGGGGGATGTGTGTGTGTGTGTGTGTGTGTGTGTGTGTGTGTGTGTGTGTCGGGGTTGTATCCAAGGGGGTTGTGTCAAAGCATGTCCAATGAAAGTGGGGTTGTATCAAAAGTGGAGTTGTATCAACAGTGGGGTTGCATCAAAAGTGGGTGCGAGTAAACAGGTCATCACTGCCAGCAGTTTTAAAGTGGCAGTTCTAGTTATTATTATTCTTCCACCCTATTTTGCACCTCCGAAAACTTCATAGTTAAGTTTCTCAGCAACCGCTGGTCGGATTGACAGGAAATTTTCATCAAATGATCGGCTAGGCTCGTAGAATTTTTTAATGCTAATGATGACGTCATAGGTCACGTGGTATGGGCGCCATCTTGTAAAACACCTTCAAATTTGCCCCTCTGTATCTCCGAAACGGCTCAATGGAAAAATTTGAGGAATGGCTCATTCTAAAGAACTCTGCAATGGGAACAAAAAACATGTGTATTGAGTATATCAAAAATGCTAACGTTAAGAGGTTAGAATTCGTCAAACACAGTTTTTCTCCCCCAAAAATGAGATTTTTTCCCCAGATGCTTAGTTAAAAAAAAACTCGGAATGAGAAAATTTTCGAAGTCATACGTCACATGGTTCGGCCGCCATCTTGTTTTCCGTGAAAAAACACAAAAAACCCTTTTTCTCCGCAACGGCTGAACGGATCAAGCCCAAACTTGGCATGCGTATTCGCATACCCATGACGAATAAAAAAAGTCAGTGAGCACGACGTCATCTGACACGTGGTTTCAGAGTTATGACGTTTTCAAATTTCAAACTAGAAATGGAATCACCTCCATAATTTGTGGAGATATCGAGTGGAAACTTTACACAAATGTTCCACATGGGGGGATGTTTCATCGTTACTTGAGACGTTTTGATAAGTCACATGGTTTGGCCGCAATAAATAATGGAATTTAAATTTTAAAAAGCTTGTAACTCATGAACCGCTGCATGGATCGACTTGAATTTTTAATGCAATGTAGCTCTCATCGGGTGGAACAAGTGTGCAAAATTTCAAGATGATTGGATGTACGGTCGCGAAGCTATAAGTCTTTATTGTCGAAAGAAGAAGAAACACACCATTCTGTCCTGCCAGGCCACGTCTCACAGTCAGTGCTATTGCCATTTTAAGGTTTAATTTCCTTTAAAAAACATTTTCTCTGCAATAATAGGGCCGATTGAGATAAAATTTTCACCATAGGAGGGACTCGGTCTGTAGAATATTTTAATGGTAAATATGACGTCGTAGGTCACGTGGTTCGGCAGCCATATTGTTTTTCGTGAAAACGCGAAAACCGCTTTTTCTCTGCAACGGCTGAACAGATCGAGGCCAAACTTTGCAAGCGGCATCGCATACTCATGACGAACAAAAAAGTCAGCGAGCACGACATCATCCGACACATGGTTTCAGAGTCATGACGTTTTTAAGCATAAACCTTTAAAACCTAGCTCCTCCCTCATTTTTGATCCAATCGAGGAGAAAATTCACAGATCTGTTCAGCATGTCAGTCTACTAAAATGTCATTTTAGAATTTGCGATAGGTCACGTGGTTTGGCAGATATCGTTAATTAAACGAAAATATTTTTTTAAAAATGGATATCTCTTGAATCGCTTTATTGATCGACGTGAAACTTCATACTGTAGTAGAAGTCATGAAGAGTAACAAGTGTGCAAAATCTCAAGATGATTGGATGTACGGTCGCGAAGCTATGTCTTTATTGTTGAAAGAAGAAGAAACACACCATTTTGTCTTTCCAGTACGTGCTCACGATAACGCGATCCCCCGCGGTCATTTGAACCGCAAAAAAAATTATAATTGCAGATTTGTCAATAGATGAGGCATATTAACAAACGAATGAAACAGATTTGTTCAAATTCTGACTATTTTTAACTCGATCGTATTTCACTGAAAGTAAGCCCATCAAGGCGCGTACGTAATACACGAAAATACAGTGGCCCATTTGCGCATATGCAAACATCCATCCACATATTACGTAAGGTGCTGTGCGAGAAGGAAATGGCTGTCATGGTCGTAATTGGTCTTGAAATTTGTGCAAATAAATGCCCTACACGATGCCGTTTATTTCGTCACAATCCATCCAGCCGATCTGAAGTTATATGAAGAAATGCATTTACGTTGTGACGTCATCACGCTATTTTCGAATGCAGACGTCTTTTCGGAAATTAAATAAAGATATAAATCGAAATGAATCATGTCCGCGATCTGCGCATGCGCGGTTTTCTCAGTCGCTTTTCAGTGGCATCGCAGTGCAACCCATCTGCGCATGCGCCAGCTTTGAAAATTGGGTCGCCACGGCATAATCCAAGATGGCCGCCACCATGTATGTCTGAACCTTGCAACCTGCATATCTTGAAAAATAAGCGAAGTAGCAACTTCTAATGTGGTGTGTGGGTGTATCTAGGCACAAGGAAGAACGCTATCGAAAATTGGGTCGCCACGTCAAAATCCAAGATGGCCACCACCATATATATGTCTGACCTTGCAACCTGCATATCTTGAAAAATAAGCGAAGTAGCAACCTCTAATTTGGTGTGGGTGTATCTAGGCACAAGGAAGAACGCTATCGAAAATTGGGTCGCCACGTCAAAATCCAAGATGGCCGCCACCATATATATGTCTGACCTTGCAACCTGCATATCTTGAAAAATAAGCGTGTGTGTGTAGGGGGGATGTGTGTGTGTGTTGGGGTGGGGGGATGCGTGTGTGTGTGTGTGTGTGTGTGTGTGTGTGTGTGTGTGTGTGTGTGTGTGTGTGTGTGTGTGTGTGTGTGTGTGTGTGTGTGTGTGTGTGTGTGTGTGTGTGTTTGGAGGGGTGTGCATGTGGGGGGAGGGGTGTGGGGGTGTTTGTGTGTGTGTGCATGTGTGTTAGGGTTGGGGAGGGGGGTGGGGGTGGGGGGATGTGTGCATGTGTTTGTGTGTGTGTTAGGGGTGGGGGATATGTGTGTGTGTTTGTGTGTTGGGGTTGGGGGGGGATGTGTGCATATGTGTGTGTGTTAGGGGTGGGGGGTGTGTGTGTGTGTGTGTGTGTGTGTGTGTGTGTGTGTGTGTGTGTGTGTGTGTGTGTGTGTGTGTGTGTGTGTGTGTGTGTGTGTGTGTGTGTGTGTGTGTGTGTGTTGGGAGTGGGGTGGGGAGATGTGTGCGTGTGTTTGTGTGGATGTGTGGATGTGCATGTGTGTGTGGGTGTGAGGGGGCGGGTGGATATGTGTGTGTGTGGAGGGGTGTTTGTGTGGGGGGAGGGGTGTGGGGGTGTTTGTGTGTGTGCATGTGTGTTAGGGTTGGGGGGGGGGGATGTGTGCATGTGTTTGTGTGTGTGTTATGGGTGGGGGATATGTATGTGTGTTTGTGTGTGTGTGTGTGTTGGGGGTGGGGGGGATGTGTGCATGTGTGTGTGTTAGGGGTGGGGGGATATGTGTGTGTGTGTGTGTGTGTGTGTGTGTGTGTGTGTGTGTGTGTGTGTGTGTGTGTGTGTGTGTGTGTGTGTGTGTGTGTGTGTGTGTGGAGGGATGTGCGTGTGGAGGGATGTGCGTGTGGGGGGAGGGGTGTGGGGGGAGGGGTGTGGGTGTGTGTGTGGGAGGGGGTAGGGGGGATGTGTGTGTGTGTGTGTGTTATGGGTGGGGGATATGTGTGTGTGTGTTGGGGGTGGGGTGTGTTTGTGTATGTGGAGGGGGGGGGGGTTGGTGTGTGTGTGTGTGTGTGTGTGTGTGTGTGTGTGTGTGTGTGTGTGTGTGTGTGTGTGTGTGTGTGTGTGTGTGTGTGTGTGTGTGTGTGTGTGTGTGGAGGGATGTGTGTGTGTGTGGAGGGATGTGCGTGTGGGGGGAGGGGTGTGGGTGTGTGTGTGGGAGGGGTAGGGGGGATGTGTGTGTGTGTGTGTGTGTGTGTGTGTGTGTGTGTGTGTGTGTGTGTGTGTGTGTGTGTGTGTCGGGGTTGTATCCAAGGGGGTTGTGTCAAAGCATGTCCAATGAAAGTGGGGTTGTATCACCAGTGGGGTTGTATCAAAAGTGGGGTTGTATCAAAAGTGGGGTTGCATCAAAAGTGGGTGCGAGTAAACCGGTCATCACTGCCAGCAGTTTTAAAGTGGCAGTTCTAGTTATTATTGTTATTTTTTTCATTCCAGGTTATCATCAACTTCCCTGATCCATCTCAGAAGAGTGATATTGTTCAGCTTCGTGGGCCAAAGAATGAGGTGGAGAAATGTGCCAAGTACATGCAGAAGTTTGTTGGTGAACTGGTATGTTTTTATTTGTATGCCTTCTCTTTCTCCTTTTTATAAATTTTTTGTGTGCTGTTGAGGAAGTTATTTTGCTCACTGTAAATCTCTGTTATTATCTCTGCCCTCAAAGGTAATGAAGGTTATGTTTTCACCCCTGTCTGTTTAAATGCTTGTTTGTTTGTCTTTTTGTCTGAGCAGAATATTTCAAATACATGCATTTTTATATGCATGCAAACAAAAACCACATTTGACATTTCGAAACAAATAAATTGATCCTTGAAAGTGATGTAAACTGATATCGAACTCAATTCATGGACAGTACTGTGTTAAACTTCTGTACGTTTTCCAGAAGTATCTCTTTATTTTGCACATTAGCCAAAAATTTTTTTAACAAAAACAAAAGTTAAATTACGACTGGGATTACGGACAGTAAAGTTACAGTTCAGTACTTCGTCTAACCCCCACGAGCATTCAGGAGAGCACGTACACGTTGAGGCATGCTGTTCACGAGATTTGCCAAGGTTTGGACAGGAATCGCTTGCCATGCAGTGACAATAGCCTGCTGCAATTCACGCACAGAGGTCGGCTGCTGGTCCAAGTGGTTGATTTGACGCGTTAATTTTGCCCACAAGTTCTCTATCGGATTCATATCCGGGGACATGGCAGGCCACTCCATATGCTCTACACCACTGTCAGAAAGAAAGTGTTGGATCATGCGAGCATGATGAGGCCGTGCATTGTCATCTTGGAAGACAAAGTTTCCTCGAAAGGCTGCACAAGCAAATGGAAGCAATGTTTCTTCCAGAATGGCCCTGTACTTGAACTGGTTCAGGTTTCCATTACAGAACAACCAGGTCAGTTTTGCCCCCTGCATGAAAAGCAGCCCAAACGGTCACCCCACCACCTCCAGCTTGGAGTCTTGGCACTATACAATCTTTGTTGTAGGCTTCATGCACTTGTCTGCGCACTCGGACGCGGCCATCTTGACGATAGACCAGAAATCTAGATTCGTCACTGAAGATCACGTGATTCCAGTGTCCTGGCTGCTATTGACGGTGCTCTCTGGCCCACTGCAATCAGCGCTGGCGGTGTTGTCTGGTCAGGGGACGCCTGGCACGATAGCCTGCTTGAACCAGTCGTTGGTTGAATAGCCTTCTGGATACAGGCACATTTGCCAGTTGCTGCCACTCAGCCCCAAGCCGATTAGCTGACTTGGTACGGCCATTGCGGACTAACCGGTGCAGCTGGCGATCATCCCTCCTTGTGGTTCTGCGGGGACGTCCTGGCCTTGGTATTGGAGTAGGGACACCCCTCTGAGCATTTCGTTTCAGGATCTTTGACACCTGACCTTGAGTGATGCCATACTGCCGAGCAATAGCATGCTGTTTCATGCCGTAATTTCGTAAAGCCACCACTCCATGACAAACAGCATTGTCGAGTTGACGGACCATCTCCAGAGGAAGCGGCAATAACCTTTGGAGACGTGCAGCAGTTGTTTTCCACTAATACAGAACGCAACAACCCTTGTATACCCGACTGTGCAGCCAATCATCAAATGCACCTGTCCGTACATTTTCCCACGCCACCTGTGATCTAATCCTGTTGTTGACTTCTTGCTGCGACAGACAATCAGTGACATGGTTCTTTTAACAAATAAATCACCAAAGTGTAAAAGAAACTCACCAGATTGATATACTGACTTAAGAAAGTAAACCCAAGTCAAGAAAAAAAAAAATTCCATATTAAATGCCAAGTCTGTGTGTGTATATATATATATATATATATATATATACGTATATATATATATATATATATATGTATATGTATATATATGTACATATATATATAGACTAACTAGCTTGGCTCGGCCCGCTGCGCTCGCCTCACCAAGCGTCGTTACTGAGGAACGGGCTTATTTTAGCTGAGGATAATGACTGTACCTGAGTTGCTGTGTTGTCATGATTTACACCAATCATAACACAAACAATTATTTTGCACAAATGTATTTGTTGTGTTTGTGATATTACATTGTAATAGGCAGTTTAGGTTGAAGATTTAGGTTGAATGTTGTTTTTTTTTTCAAGAAAGAACCCCCCCAGCACATACATAGGGGAGGGGTAGGTGCAGACTGGAAGTTTGGGACGATTACACCTCACCACCACGTAATTCAAAACACCTCACCACCAAGTAATTTAGAACACCTCACAGCCATAAAACATGTAATAAAAACACCTCACCACCACGAAATTAAAAACACCTCACCACCACGAAATTGAAAACACCTCACAGCCATCAAACACGTAATAAAAACACCTCACAGCCATGAAATACGTAATAAAAACATATCACAGCCATAAAACACGTAATAAAAACACCTCACCACCACAAAATTGAAAACACCTCACAGCCATCAAACACGTAATAAAAACACCTCACAGCCATGAAACACGTAATAAAAACATATCACAGCCATAAAACACGTAATAAAAACACCTCACCACCACGAAATTAAAAACACCTCGCAGCCATAAAATACGTAATAAAAACACCTCACAGCCATAAAACACATAATAAAACACCTCACAGCCATAAAACACATAATAAAAACACCTCACAGCCATAAAACACGTAATAAAAACACCTCACAGCCACGAAATTAAAAACACCTCACCACCATGTCATTTAAAAACACCTCACCACCAAGTAATTCAAAACACCTCACCACCACGTAATTCAAAACACCATCACCAACTAATTCAAAACATCTCACCACCACATAATTAAAAACACCTCACCACACGTAATTATAAATACCTCACCACCACGTAATTCAAAACACCTCACCACCATGTGATTTAAAAACACCTCACCACCATGTGATTTAAAAACACCTCACCACCATGTGATTTAAAAACACCTCACCACCACATCATTCAAAATACCTCACCACCACATGATTCAAAACCACCACAACGTTATTAAAAACACTTCACAACCACGGAAACAAAAGTTTGAGGGAGTCGTTAAGTGACCACAGACACCGCCCAGATGTGTGGATATATAGATAAATGACTGTACCTGAGTTGCCGTTTTGTCATGGCTTAAACCAATCATAATTCAAACAATTATTTTGCACAAATGTATTTGTAATATACGTGATATTACTTTGTATAAACAATTGAAGTTGAGAAAAAAAAATTCCCCAAAAAATTCCCCACCAAAAAAAACAAATTTGGAAAATTTTTCAAAAAAAATACCCTTAGGACATACCGACGGGAGAGATATGTGCATACCAGAAGTTTGGTACGATTTCACAAAAGTTTGAGAAAGTAGTTCAGTGACAACACAGGACAGACGCTGCACAGATATATATATAGATACATTGTTGCGGTTTTGAGAACCCACACTTGTAAATAAATATAACATCATTAAAGGTTAAAGGTAGCACCCCATAGATAGGCCACAAGCAACACGTAGGTCACCATAGGACATCAGTTATTTTTTAGTATGTGTAGATGAGGCATTTTCCAATAGTTGAATCTGCGTTGCGTCTATCAAATAAGAAGTAGGCCCTTTCGTCCATTTTGCCAGCCTCCCTCCAAGCGACGCCATTAAGCGCGCTCCCCAGTCTGTGCCCCATGGCCCCTCCCAATTTGTTACATGCCTTTGTTAGCCCCCCCCCCCCCCCCTTGATAAGGGGAGAGCTGACGTCGGAGATCCGCAACAGTGTGTGTGTGTGTGTGTGTGTGTGTGTGTGTGTGTGTGTGTGTGTGTGTGTGTGTGTGTGTGTGTGTGTGTGTGTGTGTGTGTGTGTGTGTGTGTGTGTGTGTGTGTGTGTGTGTGTGTGTGTGTGTGTGTGTGTGTGTGTGTGTGTGCGTGCGTGCGTGCGTGCGCGCGCGCAATATATATTGATATACATAATGGGATTTTTTATTCCTTGCTCAAATGTTGAAAACTATGTTTTCATTCCAGATTGAGAATAACTACTCGATCAGCGTTCCCATCTTCAAGCAGTTTCACAAGAATGTCATCGGAAAGGGTGGAGTTAATATCAAAAAGGTGTTTTCATTGGTTTATTTGTGAATTCAGGACAACATGTTGGATTTTGAACGTCTTGACAGCAAATCGTTTCACAAGCTCTTTATTTTTGATGAAACATGCAGCTTGTAGCATCTTCTCGCTCGCAAATCCTTGCTTGTAGATCCGCGAGGAGACCAATACCAAGATTGATCTGCCCACGGAGAACAGCAACTCCGAAGTGATTGTCATCACAGGGAGGAAGGAAAATTGTGAGGCCGCTCGAGACAAGGTCCTGTCTGTGCAGAAGGAGCAGGTGGGTGTCACATTACACATGGACACATGGATACAGTGGCATTACCTGCACATTGTAGTTACCCTCGCCAGAGGAGAGGGTATTGCATTTGAGTCCGTCTGTTTGTTACTTGCCTGAAAAGATTCCGGCAAGTATGTTGATCTGTTCGTTTGTTTGTCTGTCTGTTTGTCTGTCTGTCTGTTTGTCTGTCTGTCTGTCTGTTTGCAGCACTGCGTCTACACCGTTGCACGTAGAATCGCCAAACTTTGCACACATATTGGTCTTGCCCTGGAATAGACTGTGCCCAATTGATGACGTCATCGGTGACGTGGTTCGGCCGCCATCTTGGAAAAACCGAAAAACTTTGCACCTCTATATCTCCGAAAGTACTGAACAGAAAAAATTGAGACATGGCTCATTGTAAAGAACTCTCCATGGGGAATAAAATATGTAAATGATGACGTCATCAGTCACGTGGTTCGGTCGCCATCTTGGAAAAACGGCAAAACGTTGTGCCACTATATCTCCAAAAGTGCTGAACAGAAAAAATTGAGACATGGCTCATTGTAAAGAACTCTCCATGGGGAATAAAATATGTTAATGATGATGTCATATGTCACGTTGTCGGCCGCCATCTTGGAAAAACGGCAAAACTTTGCACCACTATATCTCCAAAAGTGCTGAACAGAAAAAATTGAGACATGGCTCATTGTAAAGAACTCTCCATGGGGAATAAAATATGTTAATGATGATGTCATATGTCACGTGGTCGGCCGCCATCTTGGAAAAACGGCAAAACTTTGCACCACTATATCTCCAAAAGTGCTGAACAGAAAAAATGGAGACATGGCTCATTGTAAAGAACTCTCCATGGGGAATAAAATTTGTTAATGATGACGTCATATGTCACGTGGTTCGGCCGCCATCTTGGAAAAACCGAAAAACTTAGCACCTCTATGTGTCCAAAAGTGCTGAATAGAAAAAATTGAGACATGCCTCATTGTAAAGAACTCTCCATGGGGAATAAAATATGTTAATGATGACGTCATCGGTCACGTGGTTCGGCCGCCATATTTGTCCTCAATGGCCAATAAAAAAGTACATTCCGGCAAGTCCTCGGTCTCTGACCGATTTTTCATCTGTTTGTCTGTTTGTCTGTTTGTCTGTCTGTTTGCAGCACTGCGTCTACACCGTTGCACGTAGAATCGCCAAACTTTGCACACATATTGGTCTTGCCCTGGAATAGACTGTGCCCAATTGATGACGTCATCGGTGACGTGGTTCGGCCGCCATCTTGGAAAAACTGAAAAACTTTGCACCTCTATATCTCCGAAAGTACTGAACAGAAAAAATTGAGACATGGCTCATTGTAAAGAACTCTCCATGGGGAATAAAATATGTTAATGATGACGTCATCAGTCACGTGGTCGGCCGCCATCTTGGAAAAACAGCAAAACTTTGCACCACTATATCTCCAAAAGTGCTGAACAGAAAAAATTGAGACATGGCTCATTGTAAAGAACTCTCCATGGGGAATAAAATATGTTAATGATGACGTCATATGTCACGTGGTCGGCCGCCATTTTGGAAAAACGGCAAAACTTTGCACCACTATATCTCCAAAAGTGCTGAACAGAAAAAATTGAGACATGGCTCATTGTAAAGAACTCTCCATGGGGAATAAAATATGTTAATGATGACGTCATCAGTCACGTGGTCGGCCGCCATCTTGGAAAAACGGCAAAACTTTGCACCACGAAATCTCCAAAAGTGCTGAACAGAAAAAATTGAGACATGGCTCATTGTAAAGAACTCTCCATGGGGAATAAAATATGTTAATGATGATGTCATATGTCACGTGGTCGGCCGCCATCTTGGAAAAACGGCAAAACTTTGCACCACTATATCTCCAAAAGTGCTGAACAGAAAAAATTGAGACATGGCTCATTGTAAAGAACTCTCCATGGGGAATAAAATATGTTAATGATGATATCATTGGTCACGTGGTTCGGCCGCCATATTTGTTCTAAATGGCCGATAAAAAGTACATTCCGGCAAGTCCTCGGTCTCTGACCGATTTTTCATTTGTCTGTCTGTCTGTCTGTTAGTCTGTCTGTCTGTCTGTTTGCAGCACTACGTCTACACCGTTGCACGTATAATCGCCAAACTTTGCACACGTATTTGTCTTGCCCTGGAATAGACTGTGCCCAATTGATGACGTCATCGGTCACGTGGTTCGGCTGCCATCTTGGAAAAACCGAAAAACTTTGCACCTCCATATCTCCGAAAGTGTTGAATAGAAAAAATTGAGACATGGCTCATTGTAAAGAACTCTCCATGGGGAATAAAATATGTTAATGATGACGTCATCGGTCACGTGGTTCAGCCGCCATATTTGTCCTAAATGGCCGATAAAAAAGTAAATTCCACCAAGTCCTCGGTCCCTGACCGATTGTTCATCTGTTTGTTTGTCCGCATAGAATAAATATGATTTTCTCTGCAACCGTTGGTCCGATTACCGGAAGTTTTCACCGCAGGTGCAACTCCACCTGTGGAATTTTTTAATGATAATTATGAAGTCGTAGGTCATGTGTTTCGGCCGCCATCTTGGAAAAATCGAAAAACTTTGCACCTGTATATCTCAGAAAGTGCTGAATAGAAAAAATTGAGACATGGCTTATTGTAAAGAACTCTACATGGGGAATAAAATATGTTAATGATGATGTCATAGGTGCCTCCATTGTGACGTCATAATTCGACAAGTACAAAACTTCATCCAATCAACATGAAATTTCTTGAGCGCCATGTCGGCATAAACTGGTGGAGGAAAAAAAAAAAAAAGATGACGTCATCAGGCACGTGGTTCGGCCGCCATCTTGGAAAGACCGAAAAACTTTGCACCTCTATATCTCAAAGTGCTGAATATAAAAAATTGAGACATGACTCATTGTAAAGAACTCCCCATGGGGAATAAAATATGTTAATGATGATGTCATAGGTGCCTCCATTATGATGTCATAATTTGACAAGTACAAAACTTCATCCGATCAACATGAAATTTATTGAGCATAATCTAGGAATAAATTAGTTTAGAAAAAAATAAGGATGACGTCATCGGTCACGTGGTTCGGCCGCCATATTTGTTTTAACACAAAGCCTTAAAAACCACTGAAAGTACATCCTGGTGTGGGTTTGCAATCTCTGATTGCTCTTTTTCTTGTTTTCTTTACATTTGGGCTATATTCCAAGGGTCTTTGTTGCAAAGGTAAGAACACCATTCTTGATTGTAGTGTCTAACTTTGTTGAATGCCTCTGACACAATAAGATGTTTCATGTGTCCATTACTTTTGTTGATCTGGAGAAAGCATTCAATAGGGTTCCACGCAAAGTATTGACATGGGCATTGAGGAAGTTAGGAGTGGAGGAATGGTTGATCAGAGTAGTGCTGGCAATGTACAAAAGAGCACGCACAGCTGTAAGGACGAAGGACAGGAACAGTGGTGAGTTTGAGGTGAAGGTGGGAGTGCATCAGGGGTCGGTACTAAGTCCACTACTATTTGTAGCTGTGATGGAGGTGCTGGCTCAGACCGTAAAGGAGGGTTTACCGTGGGAGTTGTTGTATGCAGATGATCTGGTGTTGATTGTGGAAAGTATGGATGGACTGAAGGAAAAGATGAACAAGTGGAAGGAATGTATGGAGACAAAAGGTCTGAAGGTGAATATCGGAAAGACAAAGGTGATGGCAAGTGGTAAAGCATGTGGTGAGGTGGAAAGAACTGGGAAGTGGCCCTGTGCTGTGTGTAGGAAGGGTGTCGGAGTGAACTCCATTCAGTGTACAATGTGCGCTGAGTGGGTTCATCAAAAATGTAGTGGTCTGAGAGGGTCATTAACCAGTGTGGCAGCTACATTCAAATGTAAGGTGTGCACAGAGGGAGCTGCAGATGGAGGAAATGTTGAGTTGGATCTTGGAGACGGCGTGAAGCTGGAAGGTGTGAAAACATTTTGCTACCTCGGAGACATGCTGAATGGAGAAGGTGGATCAGACTCGGCAACGGTTGCTCGAGTGAGATGTGCATGGAAGAAGTTTCGGGAACTGAGTGGCGTGCTGATGAGGAGGAGAGTGTCGCTGAAGCTGAAGGGAAAGGTGTATGCTGCATGTGTGAGAAGTGTTATGATTTATGGGAGCGAGACATGGGTAATGAACGTAGAGCAGCAACGAAGGCTGGAAAGGGTGGAAATGTGAATGGTTCGATGGATGTGCGGAGTATCGTTGAGAGAGAGGAAGACAAATGATGAATTGCGAAAGATGATGGGAATATTGCCTGTGATTGATGCTGTGAAGAGGAACAGGTTGAGATGGTTTGGTCATGTATTGAGGAAGGATGAAAGTGACTGGTTGAGAAGAGTGATGGAAGTTAATGTAGAAGGAAGTAGAGGACGGGGAAGACCGAGAAAGACTTGGCTAAAGATGGTGGAAGAAGAAATGCGGGCAAGGGGGTTAACAAGGAGAGATGCAGAAAATAGGGCAAAATGGAGAAGATTGTCATGGGGACCGCAAGGCTAACCCCCGCTCTAGCAGGGAACATGGCCTTAAAATGCATGTTGTTGTTGTTGTTGTATGTGTCCATTACTATATATTTTTGCACTTTTGTTTTGACTCCTCGTCAAGAACATCATTCCCAGTCAAGTTTAGTTGCCCGAGTACGTTAACTTGATCATCCAACTAATCTCCATCAAGAGCATCATTCAAAGAAACTTTAAGCTAAGGAATGATCCTGAAACCAGGTGTATTTATTTGGTTTTTGTTTTTCCTCATCAACAGTGTTCGTATCTTTTAAACGGGACAAAAGCTTGTGGGGGTTTTTTTTTTGTTTTTTTTTTAAGGAGAAAGGCTCAAGAAAGAGCGAAGTCTGACAGTGTAACACACATCAAGGTAATAAGAGGAAATGGAGAAGGGGAGGAAACACAAAAACTAGAAAGTAAGATGGTTGAGTTAGGAACCGGATGACAAAAATGGTGGTGCACTGCTTGCTTTTGATGCCCTGGAGGGAAGAATGAGACTGGAACCACCTTGAAGACGCTGTTCTGAGACTGGAGAAGCTATTAATTTAAATGGTTATGGGGTGCAGTTAGCTTGGACTTTGGAGGTTTAACCAGGAGGGGTTACTGGAAGAATGCATGCATACTGGAGTAGAGAGGGAGGGTCGGAGGCCTGACAGAGCAGAGGGAGCAATATTGGCGACAATGTGGTAAAAGACAGCCTGCGAAGTGAAAGCAAGAGCTTGTGCTTCAGCCTCATCGTGGGAGATGCCAATAGTTTTGAGACCTTTAGATTCCACATAATACAGGAAAGACAGATGTGATGCTGGGATGCCAGTATATAGTGAAGCCCATTACTCCATTGAGTTAATGACAAAGGCCTTGTATATTGTGAATGAATGAATGAATGAATGAATGATCGTTTTAAGGCCATTTTCCCCGCTAGAGCGGGGGTTAGCCTTGCGGGCCCCATGACAATCATGGTTCCCTGTTTGAGGCAATGTTTTTATGGCCGGATGCCATTCCTGACGCCAACCCTTGGTCGCCTCTTACGATGCGCAGGGATACGGTGTACCTATTCTAAATCGGGGTACACACCATGATCATTCATCCCAGCAAGCTGGTACTCAATTTGCCGCCCTCGGAAGGATGACAGGCTGAGTCAACCCCCCTGGCATTAATTCAGCGATCGATCGGGATTCTAACCCAGGATCCTCGGATCCCAAGCCGGCACCCTAACCGCTAAGCCAACACCAGGACTACCCTTGTATATTGTGAGTCGCTCTGATTTCCCATGGATGCCTTGGCTGGATCGACAAAGGATTCCGAGGTTGTGGCTGGCTTTGGAGGCCAGTTTTGCAATGCGGTCGGCACAGGAAAGGTCATGGCTGATGATTAGGCTGAGAATTAAGACCAGGGGATGACCAAGGAAAAAGATAGGTGGGTTCGTTTGATGATTGTTCTGGAATGACAGAGTGAGACTGAGATTTTCCAGGAATGAAGGACATGCTCTATTGTCAAGTCTTTCCAAAGTGTTTTGGAACCTCATTTCCCGATCAGCAGAGAAAGATGTAGATGCTGTCTGCCAAGCAGAGGGATTCGGTACTGCATGACACTGTGTGAAAAAAGGAAGAGAGGGTTTCCACTGCATCAGAGAGCTAGCTTGTCATACTAAAATACCTTGGGCGTAGTTTGACTTCTGCATTGGAGGGGGGTGGAGGGGGGCAAGGGGTTAATATTAATAATTAGTAGCTAGGTCTTACTTCCAAAATTACCGTTTGTTCGTGTGGTTGCAGTATACGTGAAATCACAAATGCAGTTTGCGTTCATTATTGTTTCTCATGTTTAAATACAGGATGTTTTATCTTGATTGTAAAACAAACAACACAACAACAGGCATTTTAAGGCCATTTCCCCTGCAAGAGCGGGGGTTAGCCTTGCGGTCCCCATGACAATCTTCTCCATTTTGCCCTATTTTCTGCATCTCCCCTTGTTAACCCCCTTGCCCGCATTTCTTCTTCGACCATCTTTAGCCAAGTCTTTCTCGGTCTTCCCCGTCCTCTACTTCCTTCTACATTCATTTCCATCACTCTTCTCAACCAGTCACTTTCATCCTTCCTCAACACATGACCAAACCATCTCAAACTTTCTCTTCACAGCATCCATCACAGGCTCTATTCCCATCATCTTTCGCAATTCATCATTTGTCTTCCTCTCTCTCAACGATACTCCACACATCCACCGAACCATTCGCATTTCCACCCTTTCCAGCCTTCGTTGCTGCTCTACGTTCATTACCCATGTCTCGCTCCCATAAATCATAACACTTCTCACACATGCAGCATACACCTTTCCCTTCAGCTTCAACAACACTCCCCTCCTCGTCAGCATGCCACTCAGTTCTCGAAACTTATTCCATGCACATCTCACTCTCGCAACCGTTGCCGAGTCTGATCCACCTTCTCCATTCAGCAAGTCTCCTAGGTAACAAAATGTTTTCACACCTTCCAGCTTCACGCCGTCTCCAAGATCCAACTCAACATTTCCTCCATCTGCAGCTCCCTCTGTGCACACCTTACACTTGAATGTAGCTGCCACACTGGTTAATGACCCTCTCAAACCACTACATTTTTGATGAACCCACTCAGCGCACATTGTACATTGAATGGAATTCACTCCGACACCCTTCCTGCACACAGCACACGGCCACTTCCCAGTTCTTTCCACCTCACCACATGCTTTACCACTTGCCATCACCTTCGTTTTTCCGATATTCACCTTCAGACCTTTTGTCTCCATACATTCCTTCCATTTGTTCATCTTCTCCTTCAGTCCATCCATACTTTCTGCAATCAACACCAGATCATCTGCATACAACAATTCCCACGGTAAACCCTCTTTTACGTTCCGAGCCAGCACCTCCGTCACAGCTACAAATAGTAGTGGACTTTCTACTGACCCGTGATGCACTCCCACCTTCACCTCAAACTCACCACTGTTCCCATCCTTCATCCTTACAGCTGTGCGCTCTCTTTTGTACATTGCTATCACTACTCTGTTCAATTGCTTTGATCAATTGATTTGATTGATTGATCAATTTAATTTGATTGATCAATCTGATCAATTGATCAAAGGTATTTATCTTGATTGTAAACTACTGAAAAATTAAGGTGGGGGCATTGCCCCCCCCCTGCCTCACCCCCCAAACTACGCCGATGTAAAATATCCAAATTGGCGTCTGTCTGACCGAGATACATTCAGTCTTTACTTTTCCAATCTTGACCAAACTTGACAGGAGGACTAGGTGTCACATGATGGAGGTTGTAGCAATTTCATTTGCCCCCTCCCCAAGGGGGTTGTCCGCCTAGGGTGAAATCCATGTGAAGGTGTATATCTGTGTTAAGCTAGCTTATTGTGGCGTTTTTCCAAGGCTACTTTGAATAACAAAAGTAAAATCAACACCAATGATAATAGCATAATACTAATAATATCCCCCCTCCCCAAGGGCTTTTTCCTTTAAAATATTACAAACCACAAACATGTATGATTACCTTTTGAAACAGTCGCAACTGCTGTTTAACACTAAACTGAAAGGGAGGAAACCCGGGGTGTGTTCAGTTACCAAGCAACGATCTTGCGCTTACCACACCAGCTGTTCCTTAATGTCAAAAATCTAGGCATGAAAGGCTGTCTTTTATGCCACGGGCAGAGACTGACGAGCAAAGCAGGACGCTAGACTATCAAATGCCCAAAATGGGAGGGGCGGCTAGTGGGATGCCTGGCAGGGCTAAGGAGTGTGACAGAGGGGAGGGTGAGTGGAATGTACAGTGGGTGGGGAGTGGGGCCTGAGGAGAGGTGTGTGTAGCTGATGTTCCCCTCACTCACGTCCCTCTCCCCTCGCTCCCACACCTGCGTGTAGTTCACGCGGCATTGGAGCGAGGGGAGTGGGACATGTGGCATTGGAGTGAGGGGGAGTGGGCCGCGCAGCGTGTGAGCGAGTGGGGGGGGGGGGGGGGGTTGTGGGACGAGCGGAGGGGGAATGGGACATGCGGTGGGGGATTGAGTGGGGATGTGCGGGGTGGGAGAACGGAATGGGTGGTATAAGAAAGAGGGGGAGCGGGATGTAGGGTTGAGGTGGGGGAGGGCACCCATGATGGAAGGGTAGCATGACACGCAGTGGTGTGGGAAGGGATATAATTTGCAGGTCGCCCAGAAAGGGTGGGGAGTTAGCGGAACATGCTGCTGGGTAGGGGAACAAGACACATGGCAGTGTAGAAAGGGCATACAAGACATGTGGTAGGGGGGAGGGGGAGTAGAATGTGCAATGGGGGTGGGTAGGGGTGCTTGTGTAGGTGGGAGAGGGGCGTGTAGTTGGGGTTAGAGTGGGTGCTGTGGCAGCTGGACTCTTGGCCAGCAGGGAGAGGGAGAGGGAGCGGGAGGCTTCGCGGGGGGAGGGAGAGGGAGCTGGATGCGAGACTGGAGGGAAGAGGGAGAGCTGGATGCATGGGGTGGTGGAGTGGGATATGTGACAATGGTGGAATTTGCAATGGAGATGGAGTGGGGCTTGTGGAGGGGAAGGGGTGTGTAACCGGGATGGGATGGGAGGGGGTAGAGTGGCAACAGGATTTGAAGTCGGAAGGGAGATGGGGCGAGAGTTATGGCTGGGTGGGGGGAGGGTAGGAGGGGGAGCGGTGGTGTGGCTGTGGATGGAGGGGGTGGGACGCTTGGTTGGGATGGAGAGGTAGCTGGACTTGGGAGGGAGACAGGGAGAAGTGGAGTGGGACATCTGGCAATGGTGGGTGGAACAAGACGCGGCTGGAGAAAGGGAGTGTTTTGTAACAAAATCTTCAATGTTTAAGATGAAAACCGTTTTGTTTTATGCATAGTATATGTGGTGAAATATGATGTAATGTCTCAAATTTGAAGAGAAGGTTCGGTCGGAGGGCCGATATTGAGGGAGCTTGTATAAGTCCGGACTGTTCGGCGCTCAGTCTCGTGGCATTCTGTTACACTAGTGCCAAGAGACTATCGGGATTAACAGGTACGTAGTTTGTTTTGATTGCTTCCTTTTCTATCGCCGAATGGCGCTGTTCGCTATCAGGCAAAGTTATCGAGAAGAACGCGATGGGGCGTCCCGCTTGGTTGAGCGTGGCGGCAATCACGCTGTCACTGGCATCCGTCTCGATCATGAAAGGTACCGCTTCGTTGATCTAGGTCACTACGGCCCCTGCTATGTCGGTTTTGAGTTGTTGAAAAGCTGCTTTCGCCGACAAGGTCAACGTGAATAATTTACATTCCACCAGTGGTCTGATCTTCTCTGAGTACCGTGGGATCCACTTTGAGTAATGCGCGAACAGACCGAGCGCCTTGCGCAGCGCAGCCCGATCAGGGGGAGGGGCCATCTCGAGCAACGGTTGCAACCGGGTTGCGTCGGGCCTAATCCCTCCGTCGGTCACCCTGTACCCCAACAGGTCTATAGTTTTGGCTGAATACTTACCCTTATCTTTGTTGAGGGTCAGGTTGTACTTTCGCACCACGGCCAAGAATCTCTGCAAATTTGCGTCATGGTCGGCCTGATCACGGCCACAGACAGTTACATTGTCAACATATACAAACACATCCTTTAATTGCTCTTTGGCTATGATGTCATCGAGGGCCCTTTGGAAGCAGGCAACACCAGGCAACACCATTCGTGACTCCAAAGGGAATTCTTCGAAATTGGTACAGCTGCTGCCCTGATTCAAAGGCGGTATATGGCCGATCGGCTTCTCTGATAGGTATCTGGTGGTACGCGCTACGGAGATCCAGGGTGCTGAACACCCGGTAGGTAGCCACCTCCCATACCATATCGTCCATCTTGGGGAGTGGGTAAGCGTCCAATTGAGTATAACAATTAATCGTTTGTGAGTAGTTAATTACCATTCGTTTCCGGTGATTAGCATTGATGACCACGAGTACTTGGGCTCTCCAAGGCGATACACTGGCCTCGATAATTCCCTCCCGTAGCAATCGTCTCGTTTCGCCCTCGATAAATTGAGCGTCCGGCCGTGAGTAACGCCTGGACTTTACCGTGACAGGATGGCAGTCGGGAGTTAGACACGGAAAAAGCGGAGGGGGATCGATCGCCATTTCCGCTAAACTGCATACCGAAAAGGTCTTGGCATTAGCTCCCTCTATTTGCATTTCCAGTCGTCCGTGCCGATTTAAAAAAAATCGTGGCACAATAGCACATCTGAGCACAGATTTTGTAATACTAACAGCTTAACATCCATATACATTACCCCGTTAGCCACCAAATTTACAACACGGGTACACGAACGGGAATTGTGAGTCCTCCTCGACAATTGTAAGAATGTATCGTCGCGGGCCAGGGCCCGGTAACGGCCCTTTAAAATCCACATGGAGTCTCTCAGGGTCCACCTGCATGGATCAAAGTCCCCATGGGAGGTCTATAGAATCTCGGCTTGACCTCGGCACACACTGGACACGACCGACATAATCGCCTGACATCTTCGATGGAAAAGGGCAGATTCCTACATCGTACGAAGTGAGCCAACCTTGTGACCCCCGGATGACACAATGATTCATGGATTCCCCGTAAGTCTTCTGACTCGCGCATCAGCTGCCACATTATTCCATCCAGGCCTGAGGCTGACATCTCCGTGGAGAGTACTCCCGCGCGGTCTGACACCTGCCGGGATGAATCACTAGTCGCGAGCTCGGACGCAGAGGAGAACGAAACCTATCTGGAGGGGACAAACTTCCCGCCACGGGCGGTGAAGGATCTGGACATGAAGGGACATATCGCACCCGTACAGGCCGTTTGTGTCAGCCACCTAATCGTTTCAGCTGGTAGGAATCCTGTGCTGTTTGTTAGGTTGCTCTATTATCTTGTTATTGCTTTATTGCTCGCTTGATTTTTAACGGAGGGAGAATGTGGTGAAATATGATGTAATGTCTCGAGCTTGAAGAGAAGGTTCGGCGCTCGGTCTCGTGGCATTCTGTTACCCTAGTGCCAAGAGACTATCGGGATTAACAGGTACATAATTGCTTGCTTGCGGGGTGGCTTGGAAGAGATGTTTGTTTTGATTGCTTCCTTTGTAGAGCTAATGATTGTGCATTATTTTGTGTTGTAGGATGAGTGGAGACATAGTTCAATAAAACCTCATTACTTGAAAGAGGTCTGAGTATTGTTTTTCAACAGTATATAAAATACAGTTTTATATTTTTCACATAATATTGTGCACTATATCTTTGGCAAAAAACCCTTAATACAAGTCAGGCAGGCACTTAACCAGGTGACTCCTGTTTTTGCCCACATAACATCCTCATCACTCATTACTTGAGTACACAAGCCGGAAAAGTATATTTGTATTATACTGTACTCCAGAAGTAAACAACTAAAATTTGTAGAAGAAAAAATATTTATAAATGTAGTTTGTCCCATATATGTATACACACATATATGTATATGCATATATATATGCATGCATGCATATATGCATGCATATATGTATGTATAACTAATCACCTTGATGTCGTGACGCTTCTGGAAACAGTTCTGCCATCCATTGGATGCCATAATTCCACTGTAACCAGTCTCCATTGACAACATGGAGTTTGGTTTCAGAGTTAACCCCCTCACCCCTCCTCCCTCACCCCACACAATCCCTTATTCTTCTAAATTTCCAGTTTTACCTCCTGTGAGTTTCCTTCTGTGTCCATATTGTCCACCCGATGCATCCTCTCATCCTGCCCTTCATTCCTCCCCACACACATTTTGTCCAAGTCTGCCTCTATTTTGCCCATCAACTCTGCTGTTGGTGTTTCCCTCTCTCTCAACTGTTCCTTTTGTCCTGTAGTTTCCTGATCCATTTAGTGTACTAATTATAGCTCTTCCACGAGCCTCAACAATGAATATAAATAAATAAATAAATACCTGCACCTCTTGTAGTATCTTCCCAGTGATGTGCTGATTTGTTGCATGGGGAGCACACAAATTGTCCCACACCAATTAGTTGAGTGTGATTTGTGTCCTCCGCTTGGCCTTATCTTACTTAGTCAGTAAGTGCTCCTCCTCACCACAACTGCAATATGCGATCCATTCCATTGATGGCACCTTCCCGACGCGATGGTTCGGGCTGACTTCCTATTCTTATGGTTCTTATAGTTCCCTCCTCCTGTAGAATTTTTTTGATGATAATTATGATTTCATATGTCACATGGTACAGGTACCATCTTAGAAAAAACTGAAAAACTTTGCTCTACATCTCCCGAACTTCTTCATCTTACTATAATTCACCAAATGTCTGTCCGTCCGTTCGACCGCAAAAACGGCTCAACCGATCGCAACGATATTTTGGGTTGGTATTCCTCAGATCCCTGGGAGTATAATAGGCCAAATTTTTTTTTTCCAAGTTTTCCAATTTTCCGCTTTTTCCAAACACGATGGAATAATATTTACTGATATGAACAATGATGTGGCTTTTGTTGAAATTCTACAAATACTGTTTATTCTACGTACCAGGAGAGAGTAGATCGACTCCTGACGAACTCTTCCTATATAAACGTGCGGCTCTGAAGTAACATGGCAGCGTGTACAAAGCGACTGAGAAACAGGTGTAGTGGCCACTTCCGTGTTACAGATTCGGCATGCACTCTTCACACATAAACATGTGACTGAGAAAGACGTGTAGTGGCCGCTTCCGTTTTGCAGAATTCAATCTTTTTTCCAAATGGGCGCCATGTACTGTTTCGATTTTGATGATTTGCGTGTGATATGATTCAACAGATGTTGATAGGAATCATTTAAAATATAAAAAGCCTTCAATTTCTGATATTTTTCCTTTTCATTTGAGCTTCCTTATTGAAGCCCCACCCATAGGGCGGGTACCATTGCCAGTGGAAAAAAATTGAAGCTTGGCTCATTGGACAGTACTCTCCATGGGAAATAAGACGTCAATGATGGTCATCGATGCCTTCATTATGACGTCATAGTTCTACAAGTACAACAATTGATCCGATCAGTGTGAAAATTGAGGGTCATCTAGGGATAATTTAGTCAACATAATTATATTGGCATAGGTCACATGGTTCGGTCGCCATGTTGGATTGAACATTTTTAAAAACTTTTTAAAATCTTCTTCTTCAGAACAGCAGCCCTGATTGATGTGAAACTTCACACACACATGTTCTCCAACCCATGGGTTCATGAATAAATCCTAAAAAAACAACAGAAGAGTTGGCTTGCGCCAAGTCAAGACTTGCAGGGTACGTATTCGATGAATACTATCTCGTTATTTTCATGGATTTGTCACATCACTGAAAAGAAACGAGCGACAAAAAGTGCGTAATGTTTACAGACACCTCACATGCCGTAGCCTTGAAGCAACATTGATAAATTAACCCAATAAAATCTAAAATTCTCTGCATATTCTGCCCATCTCTCAATAAAATCTAAAAATAAATTGCTCATATAAAATTAGCAAATTTTAAGAAAGATTAGCGATATAATGCTCATTCAGATGTCAAATACTTGTTGCAATACTGTACTGTATTTTAATTATTTTTCATCTCATTAAGGTGGCTCAATATCATCCCTTACGATTGGTGGGCTATATACGAACAACATCTCAAAACCCAAATGAAGAAGAATTGGCTTTAACCGAGCGCTGTACAGTAGTGTATGATAAATTATACCCTTTGAGTTCAGTGGTTGCTATTCTAATGATGATTGGCTGTGTTTGACCACAATCGACCAGTCGGTGGCCATGTTAGACCACTGAAGTTATCACTCATTTGAGCTTGGCTGCAAGGGGACAGGCGTCTTTGCAAAGGTTTAAGTGATCGCCCAAGATGAGTGGTCACATTAATAAGGAACTGTCCAAGAGCGAAACAACGATCTAGATTCCTGTAAACCTATATATATATATATATAACAGTGTGTGTGTGTGTGTGTGTGTGTGTGTGTGTGTGTGTGTGTGTGTGTGTGTGTGTGTGTGTGTGTGTGTGTGTGTGTGTGTGTGTGTGTGTGTGTGTGTGTGTGTGTGTGTGTGTGTGTAATATGTTACCGGTAGACTCCGAAACGGAGAGGCTCACGTACTTGATATTTGGCACAAACATGGCCATTGAGCCTGGGAAGAACCTGGTCGACCTAAAAATTTATTTCATAATATTTTTAAACCATATTTTTACCTCAGCGCATTTCAGCGAGGCATATTATGACCAGAATGGCAGAGCAGCGCGCTGATTTGCTCAGAGCGATCACGTGATGTTCCTTGCCGCCATTAACTCAGCTACGCTTTCGCACGTATTTCAGAGCGAAAAGCGATTCCGTTTTTTCACATTTCAGCGACGAACATTGCCATTCACACCACATAGGTTTTTTTCCCTTTCATCTTTAGATCCATATTTTTTGCCATAACGTAGCGCATTATGGCTCTCTCGAGCTCGAGTTAGCCAATCACTTGGGAGCATGAGGCCACGTTGGCCA
>NC_136266.1:140599727-140713379 GCF_964187855.1 Myxine glutinosa | reverse complement strand
CCTGAGTATTCATTGCCGTCTCTTATTAACTCACAAGATGAAGAATTTGCTTACCACGTGCTTTTGTGACTTTTCTGAACTACACGCGTGCACGTTCCGTTGGGCGGCTTTGGCGAGACAGACAGACACACACACACACACACACACACACACACACACACACACACACACACACACACACACACACACACACACACATTGAGACCTGGAAAGACTTATTACCTCCACCACCAAGTGTGGATGGAGGTTATGGTTTCACCCTGTCTGTCTGTCTGTCTGTGAACAAAATATCTCAAAACGTTGTGGACGGATTCAAACGAAATTTCGCAGAGATGTGGTGTATGTGACAAGGACGAAATGATTAGATTTGGTGAAGATCCGGATTCGGATCCGGCTACTAGAATTTTTATTGGGAGATCGGGCCAAAAACGATACACAGCAGGATATCTCAAAAGGTTATGGACGGATTTGGACGAAATTTGGTGGACCGGGTGGGTGTCTGACAAGGACGAATCAATTCGATTTTGGTGAAGATCTGAATATGGATACGAGATTTATTTAATTCTAAAGTGATTCTTCACCATTGAGAGATCGGGCGAAAAGCGATGTATAACATGATATTTAAACGACCGAAAGTCTAACAGCAGCGTAGCCGAGCTTGTAAAATATTACAAACAGAACACACATGATTCGCTTTTTTAACAGTCGCTAATGCTGTTTATAACATTAAACAAATAAATTTAGAGGAATCCAGACATCCTGAGGTAAGTTTTACTTGCAGAACTGAGGGAAGATCTACAAGCATTATTTAATTTTATTAATTAAGTAATCTATATTATACCCCACAATGGTTGGGTACGTACCGTTTTGTTGGAAGAGACGTAACGCCGATGCTTTCGATATTTGATGGTCATTTTAACAATCGGCTTGTTTGTGTTTCACACTGAATGAAAGACGTAAAGGTAGAGCATGGCGATTGTGATATATGACAGGTTCGACGATAAGTCCAGCATGAACGGCATATAAATCAAAATGGCGGAGTGTGGAGAGTCAGCCGCCGTACCACCGTAATGACATCAGACGTAATGACATCACCCTGTCATGTGACCAGATCCTCAGCTCTGATTGGTATATGTTTGAGTGGACATATAAACATACATACATACATACATACATACATGCATACATACAGACGGACAAACACTGTTCTCGACGGCTTTGCCCTATGGGCTATGCCGTAAAAAGTTGTGCATGAGTTATGACTAAACTTGGTGGACAAGTTGGTTTGGTGACGAGAACAAGCCGATTACATGTTGGTTCAGGTCCGAATCCAGATCCAGCCTATCATTGGGATACAAATCATAAACTGTTCAGCCTGGTGGGGTACGCGCTCTACCGAGTGACGTTCTAGTTTAAATTTGTCACATTCCCGGGGGTGAACACCCCTGGGGACGGATAGCCGAGCAGGCTTAACACTCCAAGGAGTTCAATTCAACTATTGCGGAGTTAATACGCGCGGGGGAATGAGGCAGTGAAGGGTAACGAAGCTCTTACCTTCACGGACCCCACTGGATGATTTTGCACCTGGATAATCAACTCAAACCCGACACAGAATTAAAATGTACAAATAAACAGGTTTAATAAAAATAATGCCAGGGAAGAAAGAATGCACAGTAAAATATTCCTACGTTGAGGATCCTCCAACGGACTCAAATACACACAAGGGGAAAATAAATGAAAGTAATTGTTGTGTCTGTGTGGTGCGTTTGCCTGCACTCCGTGGGCTCATCTAGTGGTTCCCACACCCTGGCGGCCATCGACGGCGAAACGAACAAGCCCGCGCTCCTTCCTGCTTGGCCGCACTGAGCCCTGTCATCCGCTTAGTCCACACACGGCACCAGTGTGACCGCCATGAGCAAACACCAACAAGGAGAGAGTTCGTCTGCCTTTTTTCCAGCCCGGAACACCAGGACCCGAGAAAGCACGATTTTGACCGCTAACGATGATTGTCTGAACCAAGCGAGCTGCAAGGATGTCGATCGCTGGTGTTCAATCTCGGGACCAATAACACGAACTGCAACCACACGCGATGAAAGCCAGGGTCAAGAGGAAGATGCGCCTGCTTCTCAATGAATGTCCCAGGTGTAAGAGATAAAACTGCGTCTGCTCGCTATGATTGTCCCAGGTGTATGAGAACAAAATGTCGGGAACACAGTCTTTTGGTTTTCAGAGCTCTTATGTCACCCGACGATGTCCGTCCAATCAACGGCCACCACCACATCACTCTATCGCCATCCTGACCAATTGTTATTTTGGGCGTGGCCTCATCAGCACTTGCCGGCCTTTGTGATGGCTCGGCTGGCAGAACCCACGGTAAATTTCAATGTACTGCTTCCGGTTGTTTTATTTGGTGTTATTAATCATGGTGTCGGTTGCTTGGCTTGGCTATGGTGTGTAGTGCGATGTCATAAGGAACACAGGAAAAGCTACAGAGGCAATTACATACAGGGGATTAATTACCCTAAATCCCTCATGAATTAATTTAACCCCACTCCTCGTCATGGGGACAAAGATGCACTCTCACATGACATCTGGTCTAAACGGATCCCAACTAATGGCACATGGGGGTTCTTCTTCTTCACGACAGTCAAAGCAAACTACCTATACAATTCTACCTGGAATAGGTATTGCATTGCCTACCCCCCATAAACGTTACAAATTGTAATCCTCAAAACATAGTTTCCCTCCCTTAAGTATAAACCTTAACCTGTAAGCAATTGACAAGTTTCCCGACCACACAGATCATCAGCTGGGCACCGTTCTTTCTCGAGGTTTTGATCCTTTCAACCCAGGACCTCTCCAAACGGCAGATCCACAACCTCAGCCATGGATCCACATCAGTAGATTATCTACATCGGTAGATCCCCAACCTCCATCATGGATTCACATCAGTAAATTACATACATCAGTAGATTCCCAACCTCGGTCATGGATCCACATCAGTAGATTACCCACATCAGTCAATCCACAACCAAGGTCATGGAACCACATCAGTAGGTTACCGACATCAGTGGATCCCCAACCTCGGTCATGGATCCACATCAGTAGGTTACCGACATCAATAGATCCCCAACTTCAGTCATTAATCCACATCAGTAGATTACCCACATCAGTCGATCCACAACCTCGGTCATGGATCCACATCAGTAGGTTACCGACATCAGTGGATCCCCAACCTCGGTCATGGATCCACATAAGTAGACTATCTACATCAGTACATCCACATCAGTCGATTACCTACACCAGTAGATTACCTACATCAGTAGATTACCTAAATCAGTAGATTACCTAAATCAGTAGATTACCTAAATGAGCAGATTACCTAAATCAGTAGATTACCGACATCAGTAGATCCATAACCTCGGTCATGGAACCACATCAGTAGATTACCTACATTGCTAGATTACCTACATCGGTAGATTACCTACATCGGGAGGTTACCTACATCGGGAGATTACCTACATCGGGAGATTACCTATATCGGGAGATTGCCTACATCGGGAGATTACGTACATCAGTAGATTACCTACATCAGTACATTATCTACATCAGTACATTACCCACATCAGTAGATTACATACTCCAAACCAACGCAACCGCCAAGCGAACACATCCGCCAAGCCAACACATCCGCCAAGCCAACACATGCGCCAAACCAACTCATGCACCAAACCAACGCATGCGCCAAACCAACGCATGCGCCAAACCAACGCATGCGCCAAACCAACGCATGCGCCAAACCAACGCATGCGCCAAAACAACGCATGCGCCAAACCAACACATCCGACAAACCAACACATGCGACAAACCAACACATGCACCAAACCAACTCATCCGCCAAGCCAACACATCCGCCAAGCCAAAACATCCACCAAGCCAACGCATCCGCCAAGCCGACGCATCCACCAAGCCGACGCATCCGCCAAGCCGACGCATCCGCCAAGCCGACGCATCCGCCAAGCCGACGCATCCGCCAAGCCGACGCATCCGCCAAGCCGACGCATCCGCCAAGCCGACGCATCCGCCAAGCCGACGCATCCGCCAAGCCGACGCATCCGCCAAGCCGACGCATCCGCCAAGCCGACGCATGCGCCAAACCGACGCATGCGCCAAACCGACGCATGCGCCAAACCGACGCATGCGCCAAACCGACGCATGCGCCAAACCGACGCATGCGCCAAACCGACGCATGCGCCAAACCGACGCATGCGCCAAACCGACGCATGCGCCAAGCCGACGCATGCGCCAAGCCGACGCATGCGCCAAGCCGACGCATGCGCCAAGCCGACGCATGCGCCAAGCCGACGCATGCGCCAAGCCGACGCATGCGCCAAGCCGACGCACGCGCCAAGCCGACACACGCGCCAAACCGACACACGCGCCAAACCGACACACGCGCCAAACCGACACACGCGCCAAACCGACACACGCGCCAAACCGACACACGCGCCAAACCGACACACGCGCCAAACCGACACACGCGCCAAACCGACACACGCGCCAAACCGACACACGCGCCAAACCGACACACGCGCCAAACCGACACACGCGCCAAACAGACACACGCGCCAAACCGACACACGCGCCAAACCGACACACGCGCCAAACCGACACACGCGCCAAACCGACACACGCGCCAAACCGACACACGCGCCAAACCGACACACGCGCCAAACCGACACACGCGCCAAACCGACACACGCGCCAAACCGACACACGCGCCAAACCGACACACGCGCCAAACCGACACACGCGCCAAGCCGACACACCCGCCAAGCCGACACATCCGCCAAGCCGACACATCCGCCAAGCCGACACATCCGCCAAGCCGACACATCCGCCAAGCCGACACATCCGCCAAGCCGACACATCCGCCAAGCCGACACATGCGCCAAACCAACACATGCGCCACATCAGTTGATTACTTACATCAGTAGATCCACAACCTCGGTCATGGGTCCACAACAGTAGATTACCTCCATCAGTACATCCACAATCTCATTCATGGATCCACATCAGTAGGTTACCGACATCGGTAGATCAACCGCCTCGGTCACGGATCCACATCAGTAGATTACCTACATCAGTAGACCCACAACCTCGGTCATGGACCCACACCAGTCGATTCCCTGCATCAGTAGATCCACAACCTCAGTGCCGTACAGACAGTTAATCAACCCATCAATGCAACATCACTAATCAAACTTTACCCGCTGGAGGATTTAGTGTATTATGACCTTAACTCCCATTACACATTGCATTATATGATAACACATTAGATCATGCACATCTTACCTTAAATATCACATGTCCACCAACCAGCACAACCACCCCACTTACCATTACATGAAACTTATTGAAATATGCAAACAGGTAGTTATAAACAGCTTTTTTACATGCTGCCTTGACCTTGTCTCCTAGCAACCATTGAAAATGGTTTTAAAATTTCAACAAAGTAATTGAATAAATATCTTGTTAAGAATATTTTTATATTCATATTGTATTTCATCACCGTAATTATATTTGGTGTCGTTTTATGATCTTAAAAGAAAACTTGTTTCAATCTGCTAACTGTAGCAAACACTCGCACTCACACACCATTTCAATATTTCAAGAAAACTATGGGGACTGACCAACTCCTGTTGCTGGTGAAAGCTAATGTGTATCTGCATTGGCAGACAGGTAGAATAATGGATGAAATCGACAGGAATTTGACTGATGTATGTATATGTTAACTGCTATGGTTAGCATCATACCTCCATTTGCTTTCCACAACGGTTAACACACCTCAATCAACTTCCTCTTGATTTCATCTATTATGGATAAAGCCACCTTCATGACGAGTCGTTTTGATTTCCAGCAGAGATTCCCCAACTACACCTTTGAGCTTCCGTTCCTTAGTCAATCTCGACTCTTTTTGGTGATTCCAGCATCTTTCTAAATGAAAAAATGTTCTTGATCAAAAATTGTATTCCTCTTTTTTTAAATCGGAAACACCCACCTTTATTCGTGTTCCTTCAATGTAGATATTGAAAAGCAAAATTCTCAACCGTGACAGTTTTTTATATTTTTTTTGTTTAGAATATCAAGGCTTGTGTAAGAGCTAACATTGATCACAAAAAGACAAACTGTCACATAAAACATAAAACATATGATAAAGGGAGTGGGTGAACAAGATGGAAAGCAGGGAGATCTGTGGGAGGGAGAGGTCTTGGGAGGAGGAGGCATGGGAAGGGGGGGGGGAGGAGGGGGAGAGGTGGGGGACGTAAAAAAAAAACACATGGACATTGCTAGGACTTTCAGGAAAGAAGTTGGTATTTCAAAAAAGTGGATCTGGGGTGAATTAACAGGGGTAGAAAAGATCACGGTTTTGCATGGGGAAAGATAAGAGATGGTGGTGAACAGCTGTTTTAAAGATCTGGAGGGAGGAGTGGGATTGAAGAGAGTGGGGGAGTTTGTTCCAGAGGCGGGAGAAAAGAGGAATGAAAGAGTGAAGGTGAGCAGAGAGTCTTGATTTTGGCAGTTTAAACATCAGAGGGTTGCTGGCAGATCTTGTGCGACTGTAGGAATATTTGGGGGACAGAGCCCAGAGAGAGCTGGGGGTGCAAGGCTGGAGCGGAGTCGGTAGAAGACAGAAAGACCACCAACCTGCCTGTGGTGAGTGAGTGAAAGGCCCTCAGAGTTAGCTTCATCGCGGGAGATTCCAATGATTCTGAAAGCTTTGGTTTCAACAGCGTGAAGCCGAGCTAGGTGTGAGGCAGGAGCACCAGCCCATAGGGGAGAACAGTATTCCATTGAGCTGCGGATGAAAGCTTTGTATGTGGTGAGGAGCTCAGGTGTGCCAAGGAAGGACTTCGCACGACGGAGGATGCCCAGTCGGCGACTGGCTTTGGAGGCCAGCTTGGAAATGTGGTTTTCCTCGTTTCTCGACTTAATGTTGAAAACGCTTGTCTGTGAGGTATCATTGTTATGGGAGTAGATGTATCCCAGCTCAAAGCAGTAAAAGACAAAATTGTTTTTATCAGAACTATTATTGGGTTGTCTATTACTGGTAAATTCTTGTTTCATTCAAAAAATAAGTTAGTTTTCTCTTAATCTCTTTGTGTATTTTTTTAATTCCGACACTGCTTCTACAAATGGGAAAAAATCTGATATTTTTGAAGTATTTAGTAAGATTTGTTTCGATAAAGATTCTAACAATATTGAGCCTGCCCACTTTAACACATCTCCTGGATTAGCCTGGAGTTCTTCTCTGAAGAGGACAGGAGTGAATTTAGAACTTTACTAATAGACACAGATACAGTATATTGTTGATGTTTCAGTCTCCTAAAAGAGGAGGATTGTCTCAAATCTGTTCGAAGAATTATAATTACTAGGACGTGCCCGTACGTGGGTGCCCGTTCCTTGCCAAAAAAAAAAAAAAAAATGTCTTCGCCCATGCATGCATGGGCATGCCCATGGGCCCATGGGCGTGCCCGTAAGTGCGTGATGTGACCGTACAATGAATGTATCGTCCCGGCGCCGCAGCTCGGATGGCGCTGCAGTTAATCGGGCCTGTATCGGCAGAGTTATTATAAACGTGTACTACAATCGATCGTACCTTACAACAATCAACACAGATTGCAACGTCAAATAAATGAATACGCTCTCAAATGTGCCGTCCGAGGCAGCGTCTGCTCGCCACGTTCAGCATCAGTACGTCGTCACTATGACTATCCGTAAGTCCGGAAGTGACGTCCGGAAGGTCGCATATCGCAGTTACGATGAATCGCAAATTAGTTTTAATTAGTTTTAAAACATAGTTTAACGCCAACATAGCGCCAACATAGTTTGCCAACGTGAAATAAATGAATACGCTCTCAAATGTGCCGTCCGAGGCAGAGTCTGTTCGCCACGTTCGGCACACGTGATAGCTCGCTGCTCTCTGATTGGTTGAATCGTTTTTTGGACATAGCTCGGTAACTACTTCTCCGATTAATATGAAACCTTGAAAAGGCACATCCTCAGGTCCCCAGCAATATACCTGGCAAGTTTCAAGTATATCGGACCCGTGGTTGTCGAGAAACAGCGGTCACAGACACACAGACATACACACAGAGATTACTGGAATTATAGATAGATGCAAAAGCAAATAATAACTATAACGCCACTCAGTAGAGCGCATACTCCCGCCGTGGGTCAAGTTGGAATAGTATGATTTCACAAAAGTTTGAGGGAGTAGTTCAGTGACAACACAAGACAACACAAGACAGACACTGCACAGATATATATTTAGAATATATAAAAAATAATGTTAAAAACAAACAAGGCAATTTCACTTACATTTTCGGATTCAGTGTTCAATTCTATATGAGTGAGTGTATTTTGAGGCATGTGTGACTTCAAATAAAATTGTAAGCCAGGAAAAACGTTCGTTTCATTCCTTAGGGATACAACATGTAAAACTGGCCCAAACGTCAAAACAAAACTCGCTCATTTTAAGTCGTACAAGCTAATGCGACCACTCATTCTTCTGGGAAGAATCCCGTGCACATGCTTGTCACACTTATAACTCACCTAAGTCTTTATAAGTTCATCAAATACTGACACTGCGATTGACATTCCCTGAGGTAAATGTTGTTGTCTATTCTGAGGTAAAAAAAAAAAAGAAGAAGAAAAAAAGAACGTTTTAAAGCATTATACGTATCAAACGATACATTTTATGAAACAGGGAAACCTAATACACACTTTGGTGGTTTTAAAATGACAGAATATGTCTTTATTAGAAAATAAAGAACCTTGAAGACGACGCTGCTAACAAAATACACCGCTCTAACGTATAATCACGAATTTAAACTACATTTACAACAAATATGAAAACTATTTTCATATCACAATGTTAAATATAGAATATATAGAAGATAATGTTAAAAAAAAAATGAGCCCTATCTTCCAATGGTAAACAATCCTTCAAAAAATTCCTGGATCCGGAATAATATCCTGAGCTTCACCAAAAACTAATCAATTCTTCCTTATCACAAGGGCAATCATCCCACCAACTTTCATCCAAATCCGTTCAGAACTTTTCCAGATATCTTGTTCACAAACACACAAACACACACACACACACACGGACACGAACGAATGCATTACTCCCTGGCGGGAGTAAATATCTTTTCAAACATTATGATAAAAATAAAGAATCCACTTGTTTAATATTGTAACTAGAACGGGCACTCGGTAGAGCGCATACCTTCGCCGCAGCTACTGTTCTGTACTTGGCATGGGAGTGTAGGGAACAGAACAGTGAACATTTGACCTTTTCGTGACCTTGACCTTGACCTTTGACCCGATTGCTCCCAAAATCTAATCAAATGTGTCCCGTATAATAACCAATCATCCCACCAAATTTCATGCAATTCGGTTGAATACTTTTTGAGTTATGCGAATAACATACACACACACACACACACACACACACACAGACATACAAATAAATACACAGCGATCAAAACATAACCTTCCGCTTTTGCGAAGGTAATGAAACGAGTCTTGCACCGGGGGACCAGAAGCGGTGTCACTGGAGATTAAAATCCAGGATGAGGAAGGGATGAGGAAGGGGGAGAGAAGGGGGAGTTGAGGGGAGACGGAGGGGAAAGATATACTACATATGTTGTGAAATTCAATCAAGTCCACAACTTTGTCCCATAGGTAGGTTTGATAACAATCAGATCTCTGGCATCATCCTGTAAAATACAATCATGCAATATATGTATCAGGATCTTGGCATCATATAGAAAGGATCGATATCAGTCAATGCAAGCAAGCCTAGAATATGAGCGGGTACGCACCATCCAAGTCTACATGTCATAGTATAATGTCGCAGGAGTGGCCCAGAGTCGCGGACGTCCGAGGTCTTATAGACGCCTCTCAGCGGTTTAAGTGAGCATCACACCTGGGTTCAACTTTGATACATTTTCACTACATTCTCCCCGCCGTTAGAACTACACTGCCGCTAGGCAGGAATCAAGCGTGCGTCAGCATTAATTGATTGGGGATGTCATTCCATGTCAGTCGGTCCATCCGTAGCGGTCAGGGTGGCGAATTACCCTGCCAGCACGGGTCCGGAAACTACCGGGTACGACATCCCCAAGCCCGGAGTCCCCTGCATCGGAGTAGCCGCTGGAGGCAGGTGTCGGAGGGGCACCTCAGTGCCTTCAGGTATGGGTGTATCCGGCGAAGGGAGGGACGGCAGATGCTCCATAGGGGAAGCTTCGGGAGAGTCCATCGACTCATAGATCGGTTCGTCGATATCCCTATAAGGGTCGATGACCCCACAAGGGGCGAGATGGCGTACAGAGACAGTGGACTCACGTCCATCTGCCGTCATCACACAAGCATGCTCGGGATTAGCCTGGAGTACCTGCACCTTATCCACTAAGGGATCGTACTTGCTTGTGCGAACCGCACGTTTGAGATAGGCCGTCCCCGGCTCAGCGAGCCAACTGGGTAAAGATCGGATACTACCCGAGCTTCTAGGGTGGTGGAACAGTCTTTCGTGAGGAGTCTGGTTGGTGGCCGTACATAGTAGAGCCCTGATCGAGTTCAGCGCCGTAGGTAGCGACCAAGCCCATTTATCTAGGCCCCGGCCGAGGGTCCTGAGGCTTAGCATGATGGCCCTCCATATAATCCCATTGAAGCGTTCGACCTGCCCATTCGCCTGGGGTCTGTACGGAGTGGTGTAACTCGAAGCGACATTATTTTGGAGCAAGAAACACCTCACTTCCTGGTACAGGAACACCGCACCCCGATCGGTATGCACGTAGGCCGGATACCCAAACATAGAAAACAAATTCTGCAGGCACCGTATGACTGTGGCAGCCGTCATATCCGCGCACGTATAAGTGAAAGGGAATCGCGAGTACTCATCAACGACAGTGAGCAGATAACGAGAGTTACTCGACACCGGCAGCGGTCCTTTGAAATCCACCGCCAATCTCTCCCACCCTAACCAGCGTCCCCATGGGAGGGTTGTAAAAACGCGGTTTGAGTTCCGCGCATACAGCGCAGTCGCGGCAGACCCGGCGGATGTCCTCAACCGAGTACGGCAGATTACCACAACACACAAAATGAGCGAAACGCGTCACCCCAGGATGACACATAGTGTCGTGCAAAGCGCGCAGACCCTCCAAAGTTATGATACCCGCGCACGTAGCCGGCCTCGATAAGGCGTCGGCGACCAGGTTATCCTTCCCTGGGCGATATTTGATGGTGTAGCAGAAGTTGGCGAGTTTGATACGCCAGCGAGTGATTTTCTCATTCTTAATGTGTTGAGCATGTAAGGTGTCGAACATGAACGCCACGCTTTGTTGGTCCGTGATGATTTGGAAGCATCGCCCGAGCAAGTACGGTCGCCATCGCCGAATCGACTCGACGATCGCGTACGCTTCCTTTTCGACAGACGAATGCCTCCGCTCAGCGGAGGTGAGAGTCCGCAAAAAGAAAGCCACAGGGCGCCCCCCCTGGGAGAGAGTCGCCGCTATCGCATGATCCGAGGCATCACTTTCTAAGACTAAAGATTTGCTCTCGTCGATCGTCACCACAGCGGCGCCAGCGATGTCGGACTTAAGGCCGCAAAAGGCAGCCAAGGCGGCTGGGCTCATGGGGAATGTGTCGCAGGCCACAAGGGGGCGGAGCTTCACGGAGAAATTTTGCACCCACTTAGAATAATGGGCGAACAGCCCGAGAGCACGCTTCAGCGAAGCTCGATCGCAGGGCGGAGCCATATCGAGCAAAGGTCGCAGACGCTCCTTATCTGGATCAACAGAGCCGTGGGTCACGGTGTACCCCAGAAGATCTATCGTGCGCAGGAAGTAACGACACTTAGCCTCATTCATGGTTAGGCGATACCTCTGCGCGACCTCGAGGAAGCGCTTCAGATTAGCATCATGATGCCCCTGGTCATGCCCACAAACCGTAAGATTGTCCAGATATACAAAGACATCTGTCAAGTTCTCCTTAGTAATGAGGTCGTCCATAGCCCTCTGAAAACAGGCGACCCCGTTCGTCACCCCAAAAGGTAGTCGGGTGAACTGGTATAACCTTTGACCGGATTCAAAGGCGGTATAGATGTGATCGGCCCTAGAGATGGGGATCTGATGATACGCACTATGCAGATCGAGAGTGCTATAGACTGAGTACTGGGCCACCTGTCGAACCAGTGCGTCCATCCCCGGTAGGGGATAGGCATCCAGCTGTGTAAAGCGATTAATCGTCTGTGAATAGTCGATTATCATGCGTCTGCGATGCACTTCACTTCGCACCACTAAGACCTGGGCCCGCCACGGCGACCGGCTAGGTTCTAGGATACCTTCCTTTAAGAGCTGGGCCGTTTCCTCCGCAATGAATTGCGCGTCTGCTCGTGAGTAGCGCCGTGATTTTACCGCTACAGGTGTGCAGTCAGTGGTCATGTTGGGGAACAGCGAAAGAGGCTCAATTTCCATTCCTGCGCGTGCACACACAGCAAGCGTGTCAGTCCCACCAAATTCCATTTCCAAATGTCCATGTCGCTTAAGAAAATCATGTCCTAACAGAATGTCAGCACATAAAGCAGGTAAGACCATGAGATGTACATCTGGAAACATGCGTCCCTTTATCACAAGCTTCAATCGACATTCCCCTTTTGTGCTGAGCCTAAGCCCTTGGGAGGTCATAAAGATCCGTCGTGTTGTCCCAAGGACCGGCCATCCTTGTTTTCGCACCAGTCGATGATCAATAAAACTATCCGTGGACCCCGTATCGATTAAAGCCCACGCAAAAATGCCTTCGATCATAAGTGGAATAATGGCCTGAGCAAGGCCGGGAGGTCCGGCAGGTATTGAGCCATCCGAGCAAGATGATCGCGCCTCGCGTGTAGATCCAACGCCGGCTACAGTTTTCCGGTCGTTCGAGCAGCCTCCGGAGGGCGCTCGTGTCAAGCGCATAGTTTGCCGTGCCAAAGCAGGAGCTTGTAGTTCATACGAGCAGCCAGCGGATGGCGCTCGTGTCACGCGAGAAGGGTCAAAGCCAACTGTAGTTTCACGTGCTGAAGCAAGAGCTTGTAGTTCGTACGAGCAGCCTTCGGATGGCGTTCGTGTCACGCGGTTAGTCTCAAAGCCATCATGAGACGTTCGGATACCAGTCAAGGACGGTCGCTCCGCGTTCGGTCGTGTTAGCGCCACTTGTTTTGGTGGCCCGATGTATCTCACCAAGGTCGAGCGCGCAGCCAGGGGCCCACGAGGAGGAGCGCCGCTCATCAAAGCCGGGTGAGGCGCCCCGCTCTGTGCTCGGCCCGTTGGCTCGGCGATAAGCCCATTCAAGGTTGTGCGAGTTCGTGTGCCCCGCGCAGTCTTTCGGCAAACTTTTGCAAAATGTCCTTTTGTCAAACACAAATGGCATATCGCTTCCCGAGCCGGACATGCAGACCTGGGATGTTGTCGATTCCCGCAGAAGTAACACGTAGCGTTTCGTACAGGCTTTGGTCTAGCCGCCGCAGCTGCCGCCAAGCCTGAATCCAGGTCCTCCTCGGGAGCGGCTGGGGGTTTCGCTAGTGTGGTCGAGTCCGCTGCCGTATCCTCGGCGGTAGCTCTCTCCGGGCGCGCGTGTTGAGAAGTCCTCGCAACGACCCGTGTGTGGTCATAGGCGTTAGATTGCTCCCGGGCCTCAGCGTATACGTGTGCCAGCCGTAGAGCTTCCGTGAACGTCAGGTCCGCTGTCTCCAAAAGTCTTAGTCTGAGAGTCGAAGAGCTGATCCCAGAGACAAAAGAATCTCGGACAAGATCATCTTGGACTTGCTCATGCATGCATACCTCTTGAGTACTGTCTGCAAGTAGACGTCGCAGCTCTTGGGCGAAGTGATTCATCGACTCAGTGGGCTGTTGACACCGCGTTGCGAGCAGATGCCTGGAATACACCACACTCCGTTTCTTAATGTAAATTCGTTTTAGCTCTGTCACAGCGGCATTGTACGTCGTACACTGTTCGATGCTCCTGTAGACGTTATGGTGTACTTTAGTCTGCAGCACATCCAGTTTCATTTCATCAGTGACAACGGCATCCTGGGCTTCTTTTTTTTTTCTTTTTTTTTTCTTTTTTGTATACAGAGTCGAGGTTCGTGAAAGAGCTAACATTTATCAAACAAACAAATCAAACAAACAAGCAAATGAAGTATATAAAAAGGGGAGCGGTCGACAAGATGGGGAGAGAAGGGGAGGAAACACACAAACACAACATTTGAGAGCAGGGACATGAGATGTTTTTGGAGGGAGAGGGCCTGGGGGGAGGCAGGATAGGTATAAAACGCAAGGACACCAAGGACTTCCAGGAAAGAAGTCAAAAGTCACCTCAAAAAAGTGGATTTGGGGTGAAAATTAGCGGGGGTAGAAAAGATCAAGGTTTTGGATTGGGGAAGATAAGAGATGGTGGTGAACAGCCGTTTTAAAGACCTGGAGGGAGGAGTGGGATTGAAGAGAGTGAGGGAGTTTGTTCCAGAGGTGGGAGAAAAGAGGAATGAAGGAGTGAAGGTGAACAGAGAGTCTTGATTTTGGCAGTTTAACCATAAGAAGGTTGCAGGCAGATCTTGTGCGACCTGCAGGAATATTTGGGGGACAGAGCCCAGAGAGAGCTGGGGGACCAAGGCCGGAGAGGAGTCGGTAGAAGACGGAAAGACCACCAACCTGCCTGCGGTGATTAAGTGAAAGGCCCTCGGAGATAGCGTCATCGCGGGAGATTCCAATGATTCTGAACGCTTTGGTTTCAACAGCGTGAAGACGAGCTAGGTGTGAGGCAGGAGCACCAGCCCAGAGGGGAGAGCAGTACTCCATTGAGCTGCGGATGAAAGCCTTCTATGTGGTGAGGAGCTCAGGTGTGCCAAGGAAGGACTTCGCACGACGGAGGATGCCCAGTCGGCGACTGGCTTTGGAGGCCAGCTGGAGGCCTTGGAGGCCACTGGAGGCCACTTTGAACTTTTGTGGCTTTGGAGGCCACTTTGAACTGATTATCCAGTGTCTTGAGCCAATGAGTTAGCTCCGAGCCCGAATCCACTGCTTGTGGGTCGGCGCCGAATGTCGGTACCTGGATCATCTTGTGTCCCGCCATTTCCGCCTCTTGTCCTCGAGTGGACGGCAAGATTGATTGTTATTAAGTGTTGTGAAATTCAATCAAGTCCACAACTTTGTCCCATAGGTAGGTTTAATAACAATCAGATCTCTGGCATCATCCTGTAAAATACAATCATGCAATATATGTATCAGGATCTTGGCATCATATAGAAAGGATCGATATCAGTCAATGCAAGCAAGCCTAGAATATGAGCGGGTACGTACCATCCAAGTCTACATGTCATAGTATAATGTCGCAGGAGTGGCCCAGAGTCGCGGACGTCCGAGGTCTTATAGACGCCTCTCAGCGGTTTAAGTGAGCATCACACCTGGGTTCAACTTTGATACATTTTCACTACAACATATACATCTTTTTGAGGGGAGGAAGGGGAGGAAGGGAGGGAGGAAACATTGACCCGTGCAGTCTTGTAGTGTGGATGCTTGCCAAAATTTTGGTGCTCTTATTCCTCAAAAGGTTATTCCATTAGACTGAACTCGATCACGACTCAAAATCCACAGTTGTTGTTTCGTATGCAGCCTATGGCTGCTCGTTGCATAATTTCTCTGGAAGCGGCTTTGTGCCGCTGATGAAGTGTCCCAATTACCAGTGAGGTGGTACTCAATTTACCAACCTCGGAAAGATAACCGGCTGAATCAACCCCCCTGGTGTTAATTCAACGATTGACCAGGATTTGAACTCAGGATTGTAGGATCCCAAGCCTGCACCCTAACCGCTAAGCCAACACTAGGCTCAAAATCCACAGTGACTTGAATTTATAAAAAGACCAATAAGGATTTATTGACAGGTTAATACGAGTTGGAGATATACTTTCGTCTGTTGAACAAGTTGATGTAAAATTACCAAAAAGATGTAATGGATGTATATGTCATTCTTCTAAATAAATGATTCAAGTTAATTATTTTTTAAAGATTTGTAAAGAATACAACATCTAATAGAGAACTTGATTAAAGAAAGGCCAATTCTAAAGCTTTCAAAATGCAGATATCTTGTGTTGTTCATTTACTTCCTGGGTGAAAATCTTATCTCCCCACAGACCAGAGGTAGAGTTTGTTTTATTCACCTGCGTGTGCTGCCACTGGCCCAGACTTATCTGCACGGCAGCTGGTGGGCATGATCCGCCCTGACAAGCAAAGCCACTGCTGCTGTGCTCTGCTTTTAGCACGATGTCTTGTCTACCGTTGCACAAAATTTACCGTCGTACTTGTAAAATCACGATCAAATCATGGTTTGTTGTTGTGCTGTTGATTGGAAGAATGGTAGCTATATTCTGGCAAGGAATTTTATCGTTTCCCGGAAGACAAAGATCTTCGACAGGAGTGGGTAGCTCGCGTTGAACACGAATTATCGAGTCCAAGTCAGGTAAGGATCCTAGAGTATACAAGATGTTGGCCTAGGCCTCCACTGAAATATCTCCACATGTTGAATCTGTTCTCTTGGCATGATTTTTGACGTTATTGCCAAACCTTTTGCACCGACTCCTGAAAAAAGCCAGAAGCCTCAGGCAATTGAATGTTCTGCATCAGCAATCTTTGTAGGTGGAAATAAAGCACATCTCTGCAACCCTCAGCTCAAAATAAGAGTGTGCATCTCTCCATGAGCCCACACATACATCTTGAAGACATATTATTGAGTGCTGCTCTGAAAATACGAGCTCTCAGTATTTTCAGAGCGGCATTCTGCACTGTCCTCATTTCTGAATTTTACACGGTCTTTGTTCCTGATTTTGCTGAAAACTACATCTTCCCTTTGGCTGGGTATATGCTTTGGCACGGTCTACTGATGAGTGGAAGGTGCGTACTTTTTTTAATTTCCTGGTGGAGCAGACGTTGTTTTGACAACTTCGCAGAGGATGCATACAAAGTGACTCCTTTAGTCATAGTCGGGTCCGTCTCTTGACTGTCACGAGTAACATGTAACCCAATACAGTTCCCCTACAGATGTCCCTTGTTGGAACTTAACCCATCAGAGACCTGACAGTTCCCCTACAGATGTCCCTTGTTGGAACTTAACCCATCAGAGACCTGACAGTTCCCCTACAGATGTCCCTTGTTGGAACTTAACCCATCAGAGACCTGACAGTTCCCCTACAGATGTCCCTTGTTGGAACTTAACCCATCAGAGACATGACTATGGAGCTGCATTCATGAGTATCCTTTGTTTACATTGTCGTAATTTCTCAGGTGATGTTTGTTCCTCTCACAGACCATGAGTCGTTTACTTGGAGTTCCAACTGCAGTTGAGGATGAGAAGGAATCAATTTGTGTTTCAACTTTTGTGTGAAAGTTTTGAATAGCCTAACTAATACCATGCAGGCCTTCTTCAGACAAAACTCATGGTGACGATTTACAACAAAATGCTAAATGACAATCAAATGAATTTTACACAAGAATCATTTTATTCCTCCTTCATCTTGAAGCACGTGCTCCCCATGCAACATATAACGAGTCATTTAAAATCGCGTGTTCTTGCTTTTGGACGCCTCTTCCTACATCTAATCTGATTGGTCGCCTGGCATAGCAACAGCTCCTAATAGTCCGGCAGCTAAGCTAAATATAGCATAACAATTGTGCATTTTGTGAGGAAAGCACCAAATTTGGCACACTAGTAGACTATCATATTATGAAACGATCTGGATATTGGGCCATCTCAGATTCAGAGATTTGATTTTTGCAAGATTTGCAGATTTTGCAGATTTGCAAGCTGAGATTGCAACGCCAGGGACGGCCGACTCCTTCCTGCGAGCTGCCCACGTCACCCGCACAAGAAGAGCTCATGAAATCACTGCAGCGGCACTGCACATCCTGCAACACCGTGCGTATGAACGCCACTGTATGACATATGCTGATGATGCAGAAGACCTGCCTGAGTTAGAAGACTGGTGTCACCAGAGAGGAGAAGACATTCCCAACTTTCAGTACTGGGCAACTGTGCTGGAACTAGAGATGTTGGTACTGGTCTACGTGCGTTCTCTGCGGCAGGCTTCATTCACGATGTACCTTGATGCCCTGACGGAACTGGTCCCATGGTTCCATGCCTTAGACCACACACACTATGCCAGGTGGGTCCCTGTTCACCTGAGGGACATGGTTGCACTCCCAATGAAGCACCCAGATGTAGCCAGAGAATTCAGGGCTGGCAACTTCACTGTACAGAAGACGAAGAAGGTGTTCTCTTCGATCCCAATCGACCAGGCGCATGAACAGAATAACGCCTGCATCAAAGGAGATGGTGGAGCAGTCGGCCTCACTGACAACCCAAGTGCCCTGTGGCGTTGGATGATTGCTGGGCCAGAAGTTGCCAGGGCCATAGAAGAGTTCCAAGATGGCCATCAACACTGGGGGAGGCGAGAGGACACACGTCATCACGACCAGACACCAAGTGTGCAGACCTCTTTCGCCAAGGATGTCCGCGCCCTTGTCAGCATCATAGAAGAGCTTGGCAACCCCTTTGAGGAAGAGAGCATGGATCTGGTTGTCCTTGACACAAAGGAAATTGCAGGTCCTGCTGCAGTTGAGACTGTCAGGAATGTGAAGAAGATTGGCCAAGAGCAGTTCCAGGCTTTCACCAGAGAATGCCTGGTGGAAAGGACCAAGCCAATTGATGATGCAATTCGTCGGAATAAGCTGAAGGTGTCATTTTGGAAAATGGCTGCCACAGCCATCAGGGGCTGAATTTGAGATGGCCCAATATCCAAATCTGTTCATAATAGGATAGTCTACTAGTGTGCCAAATTTGGTGCTTGCCTCACAAAATGCACAATTGTTATGCTAAGTTGCCCCACTATAAGGATTTCCTCAACCAAAAGGAAATCCTTACTTGAGGATTTCCTTCGGGTTGTTTATGCAACAGCCCTTAATGAAATCCTTAGCTAAGGAATCACAGTGGCTGAAGCTAAATCTTCCCTTAAGGATAAGGGAATTTTATGCAACCGGGCCTTGCAGTTGAGAACTTGGGGCTGGGAGGGTGGGGGTGGTTGGAGGACTTGAAGAAGAAAGGGGTTGAGGACTCGAAGTCACATTTTACATTATGTGGAATTTCCACAGATCCCTGCCATTATTCTGTCAAAAGACATTCTGAGCAAACGCAAATATTCCACACTCTATTGGGAACACATTCCCTTACAATAGTCATGTGGACCTGGGTTATCTGCTCGTTTGTAATAATAATAAAGATAAATATTATTTTGACAAGTTTTCCACCACCTGTTGAAGTTGTGATATTTTTAAAGAATGAGAATTATCAGACTTTCAAGGTGCAAGACTTCAATTCCATATGTTGTGGACAATTATGATCAAATGTATGATTTCATCTTAACAATTACGAGGATTTTTACAACGTCGTTTTAAAATCCTATTTAAATACAAAATGACTTGTTGGAAAGAATGGTTCTACCTAGGTCCCTTAAAGGCATATCTTGAAAGCTGTATATTGATTTGTCAAATATTATTACAAGAAAGCTGAGACAAACTGAATGAATGAATGATCGTTTTGAGGCCATTTTCCCCGCTAGAGTGGGGTTAGCCTTGCGGGCCCCATGACAATCATGGTTTCCTGTTTGAGGCAACGTTTTTATGGCCGGATGCCCTTCCTGACGCCAACCCTTAGTCGCCTCTTACGATGTGCAGGGATACAGTGTACCTATTCTAAACCGGGGTACACACCAGGATCATTCATCCCAGCAAGCTGGTACTCAATTTGCCGACCTCGGAAGGATGACAGGCTGAGTCAACCCCCCTGGTGTTAATTCAGCGATCGACCGGGATTCGAACCCAGGATCCTGGGATCCCAAGCCGGCACCCTAACCGCTAAGCCAACACCAGGCTTAAAAAAGTTGATGAAAACCTTAAGAAAGCTGAGACAGACTAATGGAAATATATAATATAGCACAATATATTGATATGAAAAGTGTTTATAAACCGGTATATTGTTACATTTATGGTTTATGGTAAGAGAATACCGTAGGAAAGGTAGGATTGAATTGGAAATAGTATGGACTGTAGTGTGGCATGTAGGAGCATTTCGATGTACTAAGTAGGGGAAAATGTAGCTTCAGGTTGTGTTTAAATGTCATCATACGAGGGCTGATGACATGTTAATTAGTAGTAGGGTTTAAGACTAGTTTCCCCTGTTTGCGTGATACCCTCTGTAACCATCCCTAACATTTATAACAACAGCCGGTCAAGTATGACATCACCGGCCAAGTTATGCATGCTCCATGGATACGCCGCAGCAAATACCCGCCCAGGAGAGGCGGAGTAACATGGTGCGGTGGGCGGGGGACAGGACCGGCAGGCCATGCCCCTCGAGTGATGTGTGTGGATGACGTAGGGGCGAAGAGGAGAAGGTGGTTGGTTCTTGCTGAGGAAGAAGCTTGGCCATTTTGTGTGCTTTTGAGGAGAGCGTTTTTCTGCAGCGATCGTGAGGGAGCTTGGACTGCTGAGCTCTTCAAAGAGCTGGAGGCCGCGCTGTCCTTCCCAAACGGAGGAGTTGCATCGACAAGAAAAGGAGAGTAAACCTTGAGGGACCGGTAAGAAAGAGGGCTGTCTTTACGATTCGCCTTACGCCAGTGGCGCCTTCGACCCGCGGCGTTGCAGCCATTTTTGCCAGATTTCCCGCCTGGTTGCTGAGGGTTTAGAACAGCCACCGACCTTACTCAAAGGGCCCATGTTTGGCCGCAGCTTAGTGCCGGCCAGTGAATTATTATTTTCTTACTTTTCCCTGTGTGCGTGGTTTGTGTCTGAGTGGAGGATCCACTCAGACACAAAACAGGCCTTAGACCAGCGTCATCATCAGAAAGTCGTAGACTCCGGTTCTCACACTATTCTATACAGTGTCCAGAAGTAGTTCGGATTCGCTGCCTCTTGCACCTTTCTGCCTTTCTCCTCCTTCCAGCACCTCTTCTCTCCTAAAACTAATTTTCATGGCTTTGTCCAATTGTCTGTTGGAGAGGAGGATAAGGAACAAAGTGAAGATTGACGAAATGCAGTTTGGATTTATGCCAGGAAGAGGAACGACAGACGCGCTTTTTATTGTGAGGCAGTTGCAGGAGAAGTACATGGAGAAGAGGAAGAAGTTGTTTCTTGGGTTTGTTGATCTGGAGAAAGCATTCAATAGGGTTCCACGCAAAGTATTGACATGGGCAATGAGGAAGTTAGGAGTGGAGGAATGGTTGATCAGAGTAGTGATGGCAATGTACAAAAGAGCGCGCACAGCTGTAAGGACGAAGGACCGGAACAGTGGTGAGTTTGAGGTGAAGGTGGGAGTGCATCAGGGGTCAGTACTAAGTCCACTACTATTTGTAGCTGTGATGGAGGTGCTAGTTCAGAACGTAAAGGAGGGTTTACCGTGGGAGTTGTTGTATGCAGATGATCTGGTGTTGATTGCGGAAAGTATGGATGGACTGAAGGAAAAGATGAACAAGTGGAAGGAATGTATGGAGACAAAAGGTCTTAAGGTGAATATCGGAAAGACGAAGGTGATGGCAAGTGGTAAAGCATGTGGTGAGGTGGAAAGAACTGAGAAGTGGCCCTGTGCTGTGTGCAGGAAGGGTGTCGGAGTGAACTCCATTCAATGTACAATGTGCGCTGAGTGGGTTCATCAAAAATGTAGTGGTCTGAGAGGGTCATTAACCAGTGTGGCAGCGACATTCAAATGTAAGGTGTGCACAGAGGGAGCTGCACATGGAGGAAATGTTGAGTTGGATCAAGGAGACGGAGCTGGAAGGTGTGAAAACATTTTGCTACCTCGGAGACATGCTGAATGGAGAAGGTGGATCAGACTCGGCAATGGTTGCTAGAGTGAGATGTGCATGGAAGAAGTTTCGGGAACTGAGTGGCGTGCTGATGAGGAGGGGAGTGTCGTTGAAGCTGAAGGGAAAGGTGTATGCTGCATGTGTGAGAAATGTGCTGCTCTCAAATGTTGTGTTTGTGTCCTTCCCCCTCTCTCCCCATCTTGTCTACCGCTCCCGATGTTATTTGTTTTATGTGTCTGTTTGTCTTTCTGTGTGATTAATTTTCGCTCTTTCACGAGCCTCGATCTTGTATACAAACAAACAAAACAAAACAAAACAAAACAAAACAAAAAAAAAAAAAACAAACAAAAAAAAAAAAAAAAAAAAAAAAAAAAAAAAAAAAAAAAAAAAAAAAAAAAAAAAAAAAGTGTTATGATTTATGGGAGCGAGACATGGGTAATGAATGTAGAGCAGCAATGAAGGTTGGAAAGGGTAGAAATGCGAATGGTTCGATGGATGTGCGGAGTATCGTTGAGAGAGAGGAAGACAAATGATGAATTGCGAAAAATGATGGGAATAGAGCCTGTGATTGATGCTGTGAAGAGGAACAGGTTGAGCTGGTTTGGTCATGTGTTGAGGAAGGATGAAAGTGACTGGTTGAGAAGAGTGATGGAAATGAATGTAGAAGGCAGTAGAGGACGGGGCAGACCGAGAAAGACTTGGCTAAAGATGGTGGAAGAAGAAATGCGGGCAAGGGGGTTAACAAGGGGAGATGCAGAAAATAGGGCAAAATGGAGAACATTGTCATGGGGACCACAAGGCTAACCCCCGCTCTAGCAGGGAAAATGGCCTTAAAATGCATGTTGTTGTTGTTGTTGTTGTCCAATTGTCTGTATTCTTCATCTGCTTTCTATCTCCAGAAGGAAGGTCATGTGATTGTGTACTTAATGGTTTATGTGGTCAAATATATTATTACGGTGGTCAACAGGCTAAGTGGTCCTGAACTCTCATTTTCATACTAATCACTCCGTTGTACCCAAACTTTGTCGTGATACTAGTTTTGTTAATCCCCTGTAAATGTGTCCGCTTGTTACCCTCGTAGGAGGAGAGGGTATTGCATTTGGGTCCGTTTGTCTGTTTGTCTGTCTGTTTGTCCGCACAGAATAAACATGATTTTCTCGGCAAACGTTGGTCCGATTGACAGGAAATTTCCACCATAGGTGCAACTCCACCAGTATAATTTTTTTATGATAATTATAACGTCATAGTGGTTCGGCCGCCATCGTGGTTCGGCCGCCATCTTGGGCAAATCGAAAAGTGCCTCCATAAGTGCCTCCATTATGACGTCATAATTCGACAAGTACAACCCTTCATCCGATCAAGATGAAATTTCTTGAGTGACATCTATGGATAAATTGTTGGAGAAAAAAATAATAATGATGATGTAATTGGTCATGTGGTTTGGCCGCCATATTTATTTTAACCCAAAAGCTTTAAAACCCACTAAAAACACATCCTGGCGGGGGTCTGGAATCTCTGATTGCTCTTTCGTGGTTTTGTTGTTGTTTTTGATTCATGCAGAAATATCCCATCTCATAAACACATCAACATGCCTGCTGTTGGCATCCTTTGCTTTTTTGTTAAAGAAATGTTCCAAGTGTGGAATCATACTGATGATATATCGTTTGATTTTGAGATTATTCTAATCAAATGTCTCGCACTCACTGTCACCCTTACAGCGTGCCTGTGAAGGTCTCAATTCAAAAAATGCCATTGATCCGCAGCATGGCTATGCTATCTCCCTGGAAAATGTCTGGGAAGGCATCTACGTGCACAACAACAGTCCTCCGCAGCCCAGCTGCAACAAAGGAAACTTCTTCCGTGATGGCAGAATCAAGATAGGTAGATCTTCATCATAAATGTTCACTGGCATGTTGTTGAGTATCGATGTATGTTTAATATGTTCAGTCAAATGTTAAAGGTATGCCCCAGGTTATATATTTGATAGTACCTTTGCATATTTCCATGACGACTTCAGCCATTATCATTGTTGAAAGAATTGAGATAAATGCACCTTACTCTGCTAGCACCTCACCCAAGCAATGGCCATTTACGGCAATTACCCTGCCGTCTTTTTCCGAAAAGTACAAGAAAATAAACTTTTTAAAAAAATCTGCCACATTCTCAAAGTTCCAAAACCCCAAAACACAGGATTACATTTAGTGGAGTATCATGGCCACGTCTGTTGCCACTAGCTTCCCTCCTCTCTTCGTGTTTGCTCATTCCATTGTTCTGTCTACGTATTGTTCCACGTTCATTCCACGTATTGTGTATTGTTAATACGTCACCTTCTACTTTTTCTCACCGCCCTCTACCATAAGGTTAAACTTTGTATACAAAAGAGGCCTTGGTCATTCAGGTTGTGTTCATCCACTCTCACTCACTGCACCATTTAGGATCGTTGTGAATATGCACAGGCGATTAGAATACGTGACTTTCGAAAAGACGCATGAATGCTAAATGAGGCCTTTTGTGCATTTTCAGTGACTCGGTCCTGCTCGCCAGGCACTTTTACCCTGCCGTTTCTGGAGCGAAATCTGTAATTCAGTCTTTTTAATGTAATTTTCAGGATTTAGACGAAAGAGTGGCAATTTCGAGATGGTTAACCATAATTGTTCTGTTCCTGAAAGCAAATCGGATTTACGGAAATAAAAGAAATACGAGAAATATCTGTGGATGAGAGGTATTGAGTTCCTGTCATTGCCTGTTAATACAAGCTGGCGGTGGCAGTGAATATAACACACACACTCATGAAAAGTCACTTCTCCTTTTACCAATAGATGGAAAATCTACTATTTCCTATGTGTAGTATAATTTTTCAAAAACAGCCCCTACCTCTCTACCCCACCACACTGATCCCAAAATGGTTAATATCAACATTTTAAACATACTCTGAGCATTGACAGTGTGTTAAGTGACAGTAACACCCATATGTGTTAAGAAGCTAACACACCAGATACGGTGTCTCCCACTGGGAGGTCTATCTGAATGTTAGTAATGACAGCATAAGCTTTCCTATTGAAGACATGCATTTAATAGCCTGCCATGCTCACACGAGGTAATCCCGCGAGGGCTCAAAGTCCACTCACTGGCAGCGATGGTCGGAAGTTTGCATAGAATGCGGCCGTCGACTTATCTTCGGGCCTTGAACCGATTTACTTGGGAGTTTGCAGTACAATGAGCTGCAAGCTATCAGATTTTTCAGCGAGTTCAGAAAGTTCTCCAACTCTTTTGTTATGCAGAGGCACACCCCTTTCTCGCCGGTACGTTTTCAAGTATTCTTGTCTTCTTTTAGAAGCTTTGTGAGCCATTTTAGGTAACAATCATTATCTGGCCTGCACGATATACAGAGCAGCTTCTTTACTGTGATCTCTTGAAAGTCATCCTTCAAGCTAATGTTTTGTCCGAGCGAATACACCGCCAAAGGTCCGCCGACCATCTCTGGGCCTCGATCACTTATCAAGTTAGTTCTTTAACAATTCCTTGTCCCTCTCTTTCCTTTTGATGTCTTGGATTGGAACCTCCACGTTCCTATCATTTCACCCTCTTTATGATGTATGCGGCCATCCGAGGACAATTGTATTCAGTGATCTTCCGGTTACAAGTGACTTGTTACATAAATAAATCGGAGCTTTCTATAATATATAAACTTATTTGCTTTCAAATTTATATTTTTCTATCTTATTACACTTTGTCATATCACAAAGGGAAAAAAGTGAAGAAGGGTCTTGACAAAAGGGTAAATGTGGTGAGAGGCCTCAGAGTATGTTTGGCTGGCAGGATTTCCTGGAGGTACACACACTCGCCCCTCAGCTGTCTAGCCTGGGTTTGAATCCCGACCCAGCAACATCCAAACTGTCATCCAAGTGTTTCACAGTCAGGGTGAGTCATCAATGTGTGTCGTACCTCAGATGGATTTAAACTGGGTGTCCTGTCTGCCAACATTATTTGGTGGACATTAAATATCCCATGATGTTCTTCAGAAAGAGTAGGGGAGCTTAACTTTGCTGCTGAACCCGCTGGGGGAGCTTTAGGCTCTTTTATATGCCCCCCACCCCTCCCAATAGAAATTCCTGACTATGACAGTGCCTGTGGGGCGCCAGTGTTGACTTTTGGCCCTGCGCACAACAAGCCCTAACTACGCCACTGCGTGGTGGTGTGACGCTGCGAGCATTCACTGAATGCCCCAAACACCACCGTTTCCCTGGGTTTCTGCGCATGTGCGCCGAGCATTCTGGGGCGGATTATATCATTTTGAAAGGCACGTATTGCACGATCTGTTAGGGACCATTTAAAGTATGGGCTTGGTCATTTTCAAAATTTGTCTCCCATGATGATGCACATTTTGACAAAAGTACCCTTTATTACAGTGGTTCAAAATTACAGCATCACATTTTCTTTTATTTCCTCTTACTAGCACACCGTTCCCTATGGAAGTGGCAAGAAGAAGTCATGTTTTTGTCCTTATTATTGAATGAATGAATGAATGAATGATCGTTTTAAGGCCATTTTCCCCGCTAGAGCGGGGGTTAGCCTTGCGGGCCCCATGACAATCATGGTTCCCTGTTTGTGGCCATGTTTTTTATGGCCGGATGCCCTTCCTGACGCCAACCCTTGGTCATGCTCTTACGATGCGCAGGGATAGTGTACCTATTCTAAATCGGGGTACACACCGTGATCATTCATCCCAGCAAGCTGGTACTCAATTTGCCAACCTCAGAAGGATGGTCAGGCTGAGTCAACCCCCCTGGCGTTAATTCAGCGATCGACCGGGATTCGAACCCAGGATCCTTGGATCCCAAGCCGGCACCCTAACCGCTAAGCCAACACCAGGCTTATTATTATTGCCAATTATTACGACCATCACTTATGTTAGATCAGGTCATTGAAAAGATCAGACCATGCCTCACTATTCTAAATGCTTGATAATAAAATTTACTTCTGTGAGGATGTCGGGGTGGGGGATAATGCAAGTTACAAAACCCCTTCAGGAGGGGCATGTTGTTTTTAACATTAATATTATGCTATTATCATAAATGTTATTACTTACTTTTGTTATTAGAAGCGGCCTTGGAAAAGCGTCACGAAAAATGCCACGTTAGCGGCAGGAAGGGTCATCTTATCAACCCTTGTGGAGTATATAGATTGCAGTAGATCTTCGCTCAGTTCCATCAGTAAAATGTACCTCACAGATGTCGGGATTCCTCCTAATTTCTTTTAGTTTTGTGTTAATCAGCATTAGCGACTGTTTCAAAAGGCAATGAAACGTGTTTGTGGTTTATAATATTTTTACCGCTGGTGGAGGTGCACCCACGAAAATGGCAAGATAAGTCGATAAGCTGTATATACACGTTAACACAGCATTTGTTCAAGGAGGAAAAAACCCCACGGGGAGGGGGAGACATTATTAGTATTCATTTTGTTTTTAATAACATTAATATTATGCTTTTGTTATTAGAAACGGCCTTGGAAAAACGCCACGATAAAGCTATCTTAACGCAGATATACACCTCAACACGCAACCCCATTGGCAGAGAAAAGCCCCTTGGGGAGGGTGACAAATGAATTTGCTGCAACCTTCATTGTGTGTCCCTCAGTCCTCCTGTCAAGTTTGGTTAAGATTGGATAAGTAACAAATGAATATATCGCGGTCAAAACTCATCAGACAAACAGCAAATTGCATAGGGTATTTTAGGATGATTTTTTTTGAAATTCCAAGAAGATTGTTATCCAGATTGGACAATGAAATCAGTTGTGGGGATTTTTCACAGTTTTATTTGACCTTCAACCCAACCCTTTGCCCTGTGGATAGTGTGTAGTTCGCAGGCTGGTGATAGAGGATGGTGAAGGAGTGTTGTTTGCAGAGCAAAGCAACAGCTCCATACCAGTCACTGCAATCTTTTTCACAAGTGTCGAACAGAAACAGAGGGGACAAGGGGTCAACAGACAAAGTGGGAGGAAGGGAAAACAGGTGGATGAGTACACATGGATGCACCACAGCATGAAGTGAGGAGTTTCAGGAGAAAGGGGCACAACGTGTCGATGGGAATAGAAAAACTGAGGGAAACATGGCAGATAAGTAAAGGCCTTGAAAGAAGAGCATTGGAAAACAGACTCGGAAGGACAGTTGAACAATTTTTATGTATGAAAGTTTATCTAAACACTAACGGCTTGCAGATGTGCTTCACCAGAATGGGGGTTGCTGGTGTATCACATGCACCCCACAGAAACCTGGGCGTAGGGGGAAGCTGGGGCCAAAGCATGCAAAGAGAAGAGGGTGCAAGACCAGCAAAGAGGTGGTAGAAGGCAGAGACACCACCAAACTGTCTGTGAAGGGAAAGTCATAGATCCATAGACCCAGCTTCATCATCGGAAATTGCATTGATCGTGAAGACCTTGGTTTCCATGGTGGCAAATTGAGCAATATGTGAGGCAGGAGCACCAGCCCAGAGGGGAAAGCAGTTTTACATAAAACTGTGGATGAAGGTATTGTAGGTGGATAAGAGTTAGGTTGTGCCAAGGAAGGACTTCATATAACGAAGAATGTCAGGATGAGGGATGTCATGGCAGAGGGTGGAATCATCAGCAAAGAGATGAAGAGGATTTCCCAGAAAGTCAGAGAGATTGTCGATGAGGATTAGGAATAGGATTGGGACAAGAACACTGCCTTGGGGGCACTTTAGCCTTGACACTACAGCTTACTTAATGACGTCATCTATTTTATAGGACCGAGGTTTGAGTCTCCTTCTTTTTCCCCATAAAAATGCTTTTGCAATTTCGAGTCAAGCTGGGCACATTGTTTGTCTAATACAGGTCACTCAATGAAAATCGGCCTAAGTCATGTAGTGCACCTGCATGGAAAATTTGATTTTGAGGCATACAGGAAATGAAATGGGAAATGTTTGATAGGAAGTCAATATCCGCAGATTTCAGATAATGGGCGATTGCTGCACGAATGAAATAGTCTGCCCTGCTGCGTTGTCTGAAACGTTAACGCATTTTTATTTTAAAATGAACTTCACCAATCGTGTTTGTCCATACAAGCTGTCCACTTGCTATGTTGTTGAATTGGTGTCAAATGGTGTGCTTCTTCACCCCCATGCCTTGCACAGACTTTGTGTTGGTATGGGAAGTGAAGGTGTCGGATCGTCGGCGTCGGCGAAGCGGCAAGCGCTACCAGGACATGGACCGAGAGGACATTGAAGCGCCATTGGAAGGAGGTGATGAAAAACAAGACAGATGGAGGAAGAAGTTTGTGCTGAACCTTCAGAAGGCTGGCCTTCTGATGGAAGAGGTGATGCGTGAAAAAATTCACTCCCACTATGTACTTCATAACGCAAACCCATTAATTTTATACCGTTTCTGCAGCACCTGTAATATGTCAATCTTGGGCACAGTGGATCTGCGTTGGTGAGAATGTAGTGGGAGGAAGTTATGTGGGCGAAGCGCAACTTTGTCAGTAACAGCAGCGGCAGTTTATTATCCTTCTGTTAACTCAACTCATTCCACCCGTTGGATTAAAACCTTCACTTACATTATGTTTTGTGATGTCATGCTACTTCCCATGTTCTCCAATGCTTCGGTGGTGACAAATGTCATCCACTGGTTATAGTTGGTGGCAGCAGGAAGTTGTGTTGGTGCAATAGTAGTTGCATTAACGTATTGTAACAGTAACGGTCTTGCTACCCCGATACCCCCGGAGATAAACTCTGCAGGCCAGCTTAGCGGTAGGGAGGTCTTTGATTGAGTTGAGACTGATTTTATTTTGCTGAGACGAAGCAAATTTTGTTTGTGCACGTTCATTCCAAGTGCGCACTTATTCAATTTATATACGTACGTGGGACGGTTGAGTTCAAGAATAAAAAGCAAGCATGCATCAATTATAAAACAGGCATTTCTTGTTTAATGAATGATGGATAAGGATCGTGAAATCAATAGCAGGAAATGAGGGGAAATGACTGCATGGTGACACACACTTGACTAAAAAAAAAAATTCCCTTTTTTAAGGGCATTTTCCCTGCCAGAGCGGGGGTTAGGCAATGTTTTTATGGTCGGATGCCCTTCCTGACACCAACCCTTTAGTCACCTCTTCCGACACGCAGGGATACGGTGTACCTATTCTAAACCAGGGCATACACCGGCACATTCATCCCAGCAAGCTGGTACTCAATTTGCCGACCTCGGAAGGATGACAAGCTGAGTCAACCCCCCCCCCCGCCCCCCCCTGAGTTAATTCAGCAATCGACCGGGATTCAGAACCCAGGATCATAGGATCCCAAGCCGGCACCCTAACCGCTAAGCCAACACCAGGCTTGACACATGCTTGACTCCAAAACACAAATGGACTCCGAACTTAAAACGAAGCCTTGGTCACACAGACACACATGGAAGGATAGAACGATGGTGGGAGGAAATATAGAAGGGTAACGGTGCACTGAATTAATTGAACTTCCCACAGTACAGCACAGCTCGCAATGTCCCCATGTCCCCATGTCCCCATTGCAGTGACAGGATTGAGTTCTCCTTTGTGGTGATGCGCTCGCTGCAGTAACTAGGATGAACTCTCTCTCGTGGTGGTGCTTCCCACATTTGTTGTAGCACGGAGGGAATGATCCTTTCGCTCTCCCCGTGGTGCCGGTCTGCTCCCTTCTCTCTGAGTTCGCCGACCACTTATCTTCTCTCATCCCGAGCAACAATTTATTCACACTCCCTCCAATAGCACGAACCTCATTGGTCCGGACACGTGCGAGCTAACCAATTGGTGCACAGCCAGCCGAGTGATCCATCCATGAGAAAACTGCTGTTCATTGGATTTTCAGAGAAACCTCGAAGTTTTAATCCAAATGACTACAATGCGCGACCGGCCACGTGACTTCTCTCACATATCATCAGGTGGAACAAGTCCGATCAAACACAACCCTGTACCAGAAGGATGCTCCAAAGGGGAGCAAAAGAGGAAAGCATAGCAAATGAATAGTAAAACATCACAGAGGGATTAAAGGATGATGAGGTATTATCTAAACACTCGGTCTCTGGTGACGCTAATAGAGGTAATTGAATGGATAGCTAATTTTAACACATACACAAGGAGATGGCTAACTAATCTAATCAATTGTCCCTTCTCCAAAGCCATTTTCGTTACGTTGCCTCATCCTTCTTCTCAGACTCGTCCCAAGTCTAACTCGCAAAGAGGAGAAAAGGAACAAAACAAAAATGCCTCCTTTGTAAAAGACAAAATCTAGTCTATGCTAAACCAGAGATGAAAGAAGTTTGGAATGCATTGATTAATTGACATGTGAGGGAAAATTACATGCCCAGACCGGGAATTGAACCCAGGTCCTCTGGTGAACCGTACTCAGGTCCTCTGGTGAACCGTACTCAGGTCCTCTGGTGAACCGTACTCAGGTCCTCTGGTGAACCGTACTCAGGTCCTCTGGTGAACCGTACTCAGGTCCTCTGGTGAACCGTGCCCAGGTCCTCTGGTGAACCGTACTCAGGTCCTCTGGTGAACCGTACCCAGGTCCTCTGGTGAACCGTACCCAGGTCCTCTGGTGAACCGTACCCAGGTCCTCTGGTGAACCGTACCCAGGTCCTCTGGTGAACCGTACCCAGGTCCTCTGGTGAACCGTACCCAGGTCCTCTGGTGAACCGTACTCAGGTCCTCTGGTGAACCGTACCCAGGTCCTCTGGTGAACCATACCCATGTCCTCTGGTGAACCATACCCATGTCCTCTGGTGAACCTTACCTAGGTCTTCTGGTGAACTGTACCAGTGCTCTGCCATCTGAGTTATCTGGGCAACCCTGACCAAGCATGCAATTTTCCCACACATTTTTCCACATATGTCAATTAATTATTTATATTCCTGTTCATTTATATAATTGTGTTACTACGCCCCCAGTGGTGTTTATAATAGAGGACATGGATTTGTCCCCCCATTGGAGGAAGACTCTCTCGTGAGCAGGCCATTGGTGCTCCTATGGTTGACAGTGAGTGCTCCGGAAGCATTGGTGGAAAAAGAGTGGCAATTCCATGTGTTTTCTGTGATTCTTTGGCAATATTCCCCACGGATCCTCTCCATGGGCACCTGTATCTTCAAAATTTACAAAACCCTTCCCCGAGACCATTTTCGTTGCAATATATTATTTAGAAAGGCGCATGATAAGTATTGTAATAATCTTTACAATGTTGCAACGTAATGTGAAGATTTCAGTTTATTTAGATTAGCTTTGATTTATTTTGTCTCAACATCTGAATCCAATTGTGACCTTGCCACCAGCTTGGCCCACTGTGTGGTGCATTGGTAGCAAGTGGTAGTGATTGTAATGTTAATCATAACCTTTTATTGCTATGGAAACAGGAAGTCATGAGGAGTGAGAAGAAACACATCCATTACCTGAAGTTGAGTGCTCCATGGGATGTGCTTGTCTACTATGCAGAGGAGCTGTGTATGCGTGCACCGTTGCAGGTAAAGGGACCCTACTTTGTCCTCAATCATGATTCCTCTTGCAGTAGTCGAAGCAAAGATCTATAAACAGGTAGACGGATCAGCCTAGTTTACACTTGACTAATCAGAAGGTAATTCACCAAAATCAAAAGCTATTTTTAGTGCCTCTATGTCATAATGGCTTTGGGAGAAATGTATACTTAGTTCTCGTTTTTATTGACATTCATGGTTATAAAGTTTGTTAGAACTTGATTCTACATGATCTCGTATGATCTTCCATTAGAATCTCTCACTCGAGCGTCACAACAGCTATAGATGTGAAAGGGTCTAATTCATATGTTGAGGTTTGATTGTTTTTCCAAGGTACTTGTACAAACGCCTACTCCTTTCAATGGGACCATGGTGTCTATCTATACCTCTTAGATTTCAGACAAAAAGACAGCTAAATATTTTATATATATATTATATACTGAAGTGTGGTGCCCGCCACAATACGAGCATGGATCGGCTCGATCGCTGCACTCGGCTCACCACGCGTGGCTCCAAAGGAACGGGCTTGTTTTCATTGAGGATAATGACTGTACGTGAGTTGCTGTATTGTCATAATGATATTAAATACCTGACCTCACCACCACGTTGTTAAAAACACCTCACGACTATGTTATTAAAAACACCTCAACACCACGTTGTTAAAAACACCTCACTACTATGTTATTAAAAACACCTCAACACCACGTTATTAAAAACACCTCACGACTATGTTATTAAAAACACCTCACCACCACGTTATTAAAAACACCTCACGACTATGTTATTAAAAACACCTCACCACCACGTTATTAAAAACACCTCACGACGATGTTATTAAAAACAACTCAACACCACGTTATTAAAAACACCTCACGACTATGTTATTAAAAACACCTCAACACCACGTTATTAAAAACACCTCACTACTATGTTATTAAAAACACCTCACTACTATGTTATTAAAAACACCTCAACACCACGTTATTAAAAACACCTCACCACCACGTTATTAAAAACACCTCACCACCACGTTGTTAAAAACACCTCACGACTATGTTATTAAAAACACCTCAACACCACGTTATTAAAAACACCTCAACACCACGTTATTAAAAACACCTCAACACCACGTTATTAAAAACACCTCAACACCACGTTATTAAAAACACCTCAACACCACGTTATTAAAAACACCTCAACACCACGTTATTAAAAACACCTCACTACTATGTTATTAAAAACACCTCAACACCACGTTATTAAAAACACCTCACTACTATGTTATTAAAAACACCTCAACACCACGTTATTAAAAACACCTCATTACTATGTTATTAAAAACACCTCACTACTATGTTATGAAAGACACCTCACAGCCACGTTATTAAAAACACCTCACTACCACCTAAAGGAGTATATATATATATATATATATATATATATATATATATATATATATATATATATATATATATATATATATATATATATACATATATATATACAGACTTGGCATTTAATATGGAATATTTTTTTTGTGGGGGTGAACTTACTTTTCAAGATGACTTAGAACCAAAAGTTCATTGGAATTATGTTGAAATTATTCTAGATTTTGTTAATGTGACCTTTAAAAGAAACAAAAACCACATTTGACATTTCGAAGCAAATAAATTGATCCTTGAAAGTGATGTAAACTGATATCGAACTCAATTCAAGGACAGTACTGTATTAAACTTCTGTACGTTTTCCAGAAGTATCTTTTTATTTATTTTGCACATTAGCCAAAAAAAAATTCAACAAAAACAAAAGCTAAATTATGACTGGGATTACGGACAGTAAAATTACAGTTCAGTACTTCGTGTAACCCCCACGAGCATTCAGGAGAGCACGTACATGTCGAGGCATGCTGTTCACGAGATTTGCCAAGGTTTGGACAGGAATTGCTTGCCATGCAGTAACAATAGCCTGCTGCAATTCACGCACAGAGGTAAGCTGCTGGTCCAAGTGGTCGATTTGACGTGTTAATTCTACCCACAAGTTCTCTATCGGATTCATATCCGGGGACATGGCAGGCCACTCCATATGCTCTACACCATGGTCAGCAAGAAAGTGTTGGATCATGCGAGCACGATGAGGCCGTGCATTGGCATCTTGGAAGACAAAGTTTCCTCGAAAGACTGCACGAGCAAATGGAAGCAATGTTTCTTCCAGAATGGCCCTGTACTTGAACTGGTTCAGGTTTCCATTCAGAACAATCAGGTCAGATTTGCCCCCTGCATGAAAAGCAGCCTAAACGGTCACCCCACCACCTCCAGCTAGGACTCTTGGCACTATACAATCTTTGTTGTAGGCTTCATGCACTTGTCTGCGCACTCGGACATGGCCATCTTGACGATAGACCAGAAATCTAGACTCGTCACTGAAGATCATATGATTCCAGTGTCCTGGCTGCCATTGACGGTGCTCTCTGGCCCACTGCAATCGGCGCTGGCGGTGTTGTCTGGTCAGGCGTGGCTTTCTCAGAGGACGCCTGGCACAATAGCCTGCTGGAACCAGTCGTTGGTTGACTAGCTTTCTGGATGCAGGCACATTTGTCAGTTGCTGCCACTCAGCCCTAAGCCGATTAGCTGACTTGGTACGGCCATTGCGGACTAACCGGTTCAGCTGGCGATCATCCCTCCTTGTGGTTTTGCGGGGACGTCCTGGCCTCGGGATTGGAGTAGGGACACCCCTCTGAGCATTTCGTTTCAGGATATTTGACACCTGACCTTGAGTGATGCCATACTGCCGAGCAATAGCACGCTGTTTCATGCCGTAATTTCGTAAAGCTACCACTCCATGACAAACAGCATTGTCGAGTTGACGGACCATCTCCAGAGGAAGCGGCAATAACTTTTGGAGACGTGCAGCAGTTGTTTTCCACTAATACAGAACGCAACAACCCTTGTATACCCGACTGTGAAGCCAATCATCAAATGCACCTGTCCGTACATTTTGCCACGCCACCTGTGATATAATCCTGTTGTTGACTTCTTGCTGCGACAGACAATCAGCGACATGGTTCTTTTAACAAATAAATCACCAAAGTGTAAAAGAAACTCACCAGATTGATATACTGAGTTAAGAAAGTAAACCCAAGTCAAGAAAAAAAAAATATTCCATATTAAATGCCAAGTCTGTATATATATATATATACAGTATTTCAAATTACATGAAATATGCCTTTGTAGTTTGATGCTGGGAATATTGTGCATTAGATTTGAGGATACCCTTGATAGCTGGTTCAGAAAAAAATATTCCAACATTATCTAAGAATCTTAAAAACAATGCGTCTTCCAACATTAAGTGGGTCTTTGCCTGATTACGAACCGAAAGAGTCCTAACACATCAGTGTAGCAGATTTATTGACTGTAATCAAATGGAAAGCCATTACATTACTCAGATATTATGCCTCTATCCACTGAGATTACAAGTAGTGATTTGTCATATTTGTGTGTCCCAGGCACGACCTGTAACGATAGAAAATTGGTCTGAGAGGTTGTTGGGCCGGCTCAACATCCCAAACATCCTCCACCAAGACGTGCCCAACAAACCTCTCAGTTACTACACTTGCCTCTTCCGCAAGTCAAAGATTAGTAGGTGAGGCTTTTTATTTGTTTTTCTCTAAAATCTCGTTTTCATAATCACTTAAGGTGTTTAAAAAGCATTCAAGATGAATTAATGCATTTATAACTAGAACGGCACTCGGTAGAGAGCATACCTCAGCCAGGCTGAACAGTTTGTGTTTTGTATCCCACTGATAGGCCGGATCTGGATCAAGACCTGAACCAAAATCTAATCGGCTTGTTCTTGTCACCCAAGTTTAGTCATAACTAGTCTATAACTTTTTTAATACCATGTTACATATTTCTTTTTGCCCGATCTCTCAATGGTGAAGAATCACTTGTAAATCAAATAATTATCGTATCCGAATCCATATTCTTCACCAAAATCGAATCGATTCGGCCTCGTCTCACACACAACCGGTCCACAAAGTTTCGTCCAAATCCGTCCATAACTTTTTGAGATATCCTGCTATATGTCGGTTTTGGTCCAATGGTGAAGAATGACTTTTAAATTTTTACTAGCCGGATCCGAATGACTAAAAAAATTCCGGATCTTCACCAAAATCTAATAATTTCGTCCTTGTCACATACACTACCTCTCTGCCAAATTTCGTCCGAATCTGTCCACTACTTTTTGAGATATATTGTTCACAGACAGACAAACAAACAGACAGAGGTAAAAACATAACATCCATCCACCTTCGGTGGTGAAGGTAACTAGAACGCCACTCGGTAGAGCGCACACCTCTGCCAGGCTGAACAGTTTATGCTTTGTGTTGTAGCTTATTGATTGGCCGGTTTTGCATCCAGACTATTCGTCCTTGTCACATACCAAAAATCTTATTGACTTGTTCTTGTCACATACCTAACTCTCCCACCAAGGTTTGTTGTAACCCATTCATAACTTTTTGAGATATGGTGCTGTATCACCGTATGTTGGCCCTATGTGTGGCCCTTCGATACGGTCTGGCACCCCGCTCTGCTCACCAAACTCTCCTCTTTTGGTATCCATGGAAATCTCCACGCATGGCTGGCGGACTTCCTCTCTAGTCGTAGTCAACGTGTGGCCCTGAATGGGTTTCTCTCATCTCCTCTTCCTGTTCAGGCTGGAGTTCCACAAGGCAGTGTTCTGGGCCCTGTGCTTTTTCTGGTCTTCATCAATGATCTCTCTGACTCTCTTGAAAATCCTCTGTATCTCTTTGCTGATGACTCTACTCTCTGTCGCTCCATTCATCATCCCTCAGATCGGCAGTCTGCAGCCTCCTCACTCTCTGCAGACCTGGACAAAATCACAGACTGGGCAATCAAGTGGAACATGTCTTTCAATCCTGACAAATCTCACACTCTTACGATGTCTCTCCGAAAAGACCGACTGGACAACCCTCCCATCCACTTTCTGAATAATCCTCTCCAAGAAGTTCTGTCACTCAAGCTTTTGGGTCCCACTATCTGCCATGATCTTTCCTGGGAAAACCACATTTCAAATCTGGCCTCCAAAGCCAGTCGCCGACTGGGCATCCTCCGTCGTGCGAAGTCCTTCCTTGGCACACCTGAGCTCCTCACCACATACAAGGCTTTCATCCGCAGCTCAATGGAATACTGCTCTCCCCTCTGGGCTGGTGCTCCTGCCTCACACCAAGCTCGACTTCACGCTGTTGAAACCAAAGCATTCAGAATCATTGGAATCTCCCGCGATGAAGCTAACTCCAAGGGCCTCTCACTCACTCACCGCAGGCAGGTTGGTGGTCTTTCCGTCTTCTACCGACTCCTCTCTGGCCTTGCCCCCCCAGCTCTCTCTGGGCTCTGTCCCGCACATATTCCTACAGGTCGCACAAGATCTGCCTGCAACCCTCTTATGGTTAAACTGCCAAAATCAAGACTCTCTGCTCACCTTCACTCCTTCATTCCTCTTTTCTCCCACCTCTGGAACAAACTCCCTCACTCTCTTCAATCCCACTCCACACTCCAGGTCTTTAAAACAGCTGTTCACCACCATCTCTTATCTTCCCCCATCCAAAACCGTGATCTTTTCTACCCCCGCTAATTTCCCCCCAATTCCACTTTTTTGAAATACCAACTTCTGTCCTGGAAGTCCTTGGTGTCCTTGTGTTTTATACTTCTCCCTCCCCCTCCCCCCTTCCCACGCCTCCGCCCCCCAAGCCCTCTCCCTTCCACACATCTCCCTGCTCTCAAATGTTGTGTTTGTGTGCTTCCCCCTCTCTCACAATCTTGTTTTTCCGCTCCCTCTTTTTATATATTTTGTTTGTCTGGTTGATTTGTTTGTGAAGTAAATGTTAGCTCTTTCACGAGCCTCGATTCAGTATACAAAAAAAAAAAAAAAAAAAAAAGAATGGTGAAGAATTACTTTATAATTGTAGTATCCGAACTCGGATCTGGATCTTCACCAAAATCTAATCAATTCCAGCTTGTCTCACACACCCAACCTATCCACCAAGATTCTTCCGAATCCGTCCACACCATTTCGGAATATCCTGCTCACAAACAGAAAGACAGACATACAAACAAACGGGTCAAAACATAGCCTCTGTCCACCTTCAGTGATGGAGGTAATTACTGCTTTAAACACTTTCAAAACATTTAAAAGGCCCGTGAGGATAGTTCATAGGTAGCATACTTGCCTTTGAAATGTATGGTCTGGGTTTGAATGTTTGATTCCCTGCCCAGCACTCGATTGTCATCCTGGAGCTTTACAGGCAGCATTTTGTGTCCTTCAGTCCACAGCCCTTCAGTTGTATGTTAACCCCAATGATTGAACCTGGGCAGATTCTGTGGAGGGGAGATGGATCACTAATATTTCATTATGTGACAGTACCTTCACCAAATTCAAAACCATCCAGTGTATTCATTACCTAGCGACTGCTTTGAACGCACCGACACACATTGGAACAGAGACACTGAAAAACTGTAAAGGACGAATGGACAACTAAGTTGTATGATAAACGTGTAATGCAGCTCTTACCTTTTGGACAAAACAACGAACACTGAAAAAGAAAAAGAACCACCTTTAGAGGCCATTTTTGCTCACAGAGCAGGAGTTGGGCTTTTTTGGGCACCGTGGTCCCCTTTTTGAAGCAATGTTTTATGGCCGGATGCCCTTCCTGCCGCCAACCCTGTTAGTCGCCTCTTGCGACACACAGGGAATTACCAGTGAACTGGTACTCAATTTGCCGACCCCGGAAGGATGACAGGCTGAGTCAACCCCTTGGTGTTAATTCAGCGATCGACAGGGATCCAAACCCAGGATCCTCGGATCCCAAGCCGGCACCCTAACCACTAAGCCAACACCAGGCTTTAAAACAACGAACACTGGTTGAAAGTAAACATGGACATCAACTGACAGTGTCAGCAAAGTCATGGATTATTGGCCACTGATTAATTTTTAATTTACCCTTCCACCCTCTTTCTTTCCCAGGTTCCTAGGGAGTGGGAATCAGGACACGTACTTCAGCACGACTCAACGACAAAGGATTGTGAGTCGTTTCAATATAGCATTTTGCACTACGTAGACGAGTCTTTTTAGGCCGCAGAGGTCAGGAGAGAGGGATTCAGGCTGATGTCTAACTTAAAGCTTGACTTTATTTCCTTTAACAATTATTAAGCGCGGCCTTTGTTCAGTTTGCAAATTAATCAACACGCTCAATTGATAACATGTAAGGACTTGAAAGCTTAGCAGGTTACCAACGACTTATAAAACTGATCAGCTATGGAGTTACTGCATTTTTATGGCTCTTGCAGTTAATCGAGATGTATAAATAACTTTTGGGAAAGTCTCCTCATAAATGCCATCTCTTTCTTGTCAGGTGTACGAAATTCTTGCCCAGACAGTTTATGGGAAGAGGAAGCGAGCAGAGATTGGCATTGATCGCCTGATGAATGAAGGAGTTTACTCGGCTGCCTTTCCTCTGCATGAGGTGAACTTGTACTTTCCATTCCTTAATTTTCTTTTCTATGCAGGAACAAGGATTTTGGAAGAGCAAGGTATAACTGACACTAGGACAAACATCAAGGAAATGTGATTGATCAAGAAAATCCTAAAGGAATGACCCGACCAAACTGAAAATAGCAAGTAAAATGGTTGAGCTCAGAAAAGTGAATGGGGGTAATATAGATCATGGGGCAGTATTGGGGATGACTAGAGATGGCAGTGCACTGCTTCCTGAAGTCCTGGAAGGAAGAGTGAGATGGAACCCAGGATAAAATAAACTGTATGAGGCACGTGTCTTTGAAGTTTCCTTTCATTATTTCCTGTGGAGTATAAAATCCCTGGCCTGATATGTTTTGATTGAGAAGCTGGTCCGTTCCTAGCTTATACGGCAGCTCTCCCATGTACATGTATGTATCCCCGGTACCTTTAATAAATTCTCCTGTAACTGTCTGAGTTTGGTCAAATTATCAACCCAGGGGGAGTGCTGGGGGGTAAATCCCTGACATCAGTCTTGAGACAATGCGACATGCTTTCCAGCTGAGGCTAACTCAGATACAATAATACATACCAAAAATGTATCAAGAAGATGATAAAAGTTAGGAATAAAAAAGGAATTGGTAAAGTAAATTTTGCATGTGTTTACAAGACAATCAACAACACAGGAATGAAACGACAAAAGAAAAGCAGGATATATCCGGTATGGAATTCTTAGCTTTGCGGAGCTTCAACGAAGGAGGTAGCAGCCAGTTTTTTATCAAACTCAGACCCTGTGTTGATGAGAAAATTGGGTCTGAGTTTGATGTCTCCTTCAAAATGTGGAATAAAACAATCCTAACATTTGATGATTGTTTTCAGGCACACTTTACAAGACTACGCTAAATGTAACCTTAGTTTGGAAGTCATTCTCGGCACTACCCAAAGTTACCATCTGGATTAGTAGTGTGCACCTGTCTTGACTTTGTCTTTCTGTCCTCAGGGCCCATATGATGGTCAAACCTCTTCATTACTTCCAGAGAAGCTCAATGCCAGACAGGTGCTGTACTCGTACTGGGCACATTGGGGCTGCTGGTTCCGTTACCAGCCCCTTGACCATATCCGCGAGTACTTTGGGGAGAAGATCGCCATATACTTCGCGTGGCTGGGTGCTGTTTTCTTCTTAAGATTCTCTCTATAGTTCTCAAAAAGCCTTTTTTGTTCAGTGAAAATGTTCTTCTTTGTCTCGTTGCCCATTTACTCCCCTCTCCCCAACCCACCTACCCCCACCCTTTGACCACCATATTTTGTGCAGGTTTCTACACTGGCTGGCTTCTTCCTTCTGCCCTTGTGGGAACCCTGGTGTTCCTGTCAGGTCTTAAATCGATGAGCAGCAATATACCAGCGTGAGTTCTTTTGTAAGACACCCTTGGTGTTTTGGGGGGTGTTTGTTACATTTGTTTTGGGTGTCAGAATTCGACCTTTCTTTTGTATATTTTAATTTTTCTATAACTCTGCATTGCTGTATACATTTTTTCTATTTGAATCTGATGTCATTACCTCCGCCACCGAAGGTGGATGGAGGTTATGGTTCCATCTCTGTCTGTCTATTTGTTTGTGAACAGGTTGTCTCAAAATATTGTGGACAGATTCGGCCGAAATTTGGTGGAGAGGTTGGGCTATGTGACTAGGACGAAATGATTAGTTTTTGGTGAAGATCCGGATGTGGGAATTTTTAAGTGTTTCTTCACTATTGAGTAATAGTGCCAAAAACGATATATTGATAGATAGCATGATATTTCAAAAATTTGTGGACCTATTAAGACAAAACTCGATGGATGAGTTGGGAAAGTGACAAGAACAAGCAAGTTGGGAAAGTGACCAAAATTACATTTTGCTTCAGGTCCAGATCCAGATATCAGCTATCAGTGGGATACAAAACTTAAACTGTTTAGCCTTTACCCTACCCCCTCCACCTTTTCCTTCATGTGTCTCTCTTCCCAATCAGTCTATTTCTATTTTAAAATAAAATTCAGAACAAAGATAAACAATTCATACTTGTCACACACCCAACTTGTCAACCAAGTTTCATCCAAATTCAAAACTTTTTTGAGATATCGTGCCTTATATCGTTTTTATTATTAGCCTGGTGTTGGCTTAGCGGTTAGGGTGCTGGATTGGGATCCTGGGTTCGAATCCCGGTCGATCGTTGAATTAACGCCAGGGGGGTTGACACCCTGTCATCCTTCTGAGGTCAGCAAATTGAGTACCAGCTTGCTGGGATGAATGTGCCAGTGTGTGCCCCACTTTAGAATAGGTACACCGTATCCCTGCGTGTCGTTAGAGGTGACTAAAGGGTTGGCGTCAGGAAGGGCATCCGGCCATAAAAACATTGCCTCAAAAAAATGGAATCGTGATGATTGCCATGGGGCCCACAAGGCTAACCCCTGTTCTAGCAGGGAAAATGGCCTTAAAAAGAGGAAAAAAGAGAATATCGTTTTTAGCCCTATCACTACAATGGTGAAGAATCACCTTAAAATTCTCGTTTGCGGATCCATATCCAGATCGTCACCAAAATCTAATTCATTCATCCTTGTCACACACCAAACCTGCCCCCCAAGTTTTGTCCAAATCTGTCCATAGTTTTTTGAGATATCATGCTAACAGACAGGCAGACAGGCAAACAGGGGTGAAACCATAACTTCCGTGCACCTTGTGTAGCGGAAGTAACCACCAAAAACGTAAATAAATGTTGAGATGGTGACACACAGGTAGATGCAATATTGATAGGTATAATTGCATTTGTTGGCATCTCCTTATCCTTGTTTTAAAATAAAACAAATTCAGTGTATTTTCCCTCCTGTCTCCTTTCAAATGTTTCTTTCTTTGCCTTATTGTCTCTACTTCCCCATCCAAAACTTCCCAGGAAGGAGATTTGCAATAGCACCCACAACTACCTCATGTGTCCCCTCTGTGATGCCTGCACTGTCTGGAATCTTTCTGACATCTGCTTCATGGCCAAGGTACCTGTCAGTATTTACCTGACAATCGAACAAGGGGCTCTTATCTCATGTGAACTACAACTCCCATGCTCTACTCTAAACTCGTTCCCACATTTAGCGAGGAAAAGGTGGAAAGTGAAATGGTGATTGGACAACAAGTTTTGAATTTTCATGAAGGGATGTTGTGCTCTTGTGCTGTTCTCGGTAGATGGGGTCACTGTTTGATCATCCAGGTACGGTGTTCTTCAGCATCTTCATGTCCTTCTGGGCAGTTACCTTCCTGGAATACTGGAAAAGGAAGAATGCCACTCTAGCACACCTTTGGGACTGTATGGACTTTCAGGAGGAAGAAGTAAGTGGAGTATATTATATTCAAGACACCTCTTTTAGGTCCAAACTTCATGTGCTCATAATTTATCCTGTTGATCAGCATTGCTGGTACCTAAATGTGTACCAGGTGTGGATCCATTCGAGCGAGTTGACCATTTTTTGTGGGAGTCTCTTTTTGTCATTAATTCTAAAAACTATTCTAAATATAGACAACGAACGCTCTATAAATACACTTGGAAAATAAGTATTTTGTATGTATACTATATATGTATACTATATATTTGTATACTATCTATATTATAATAGCCGTAGATGATTCTGTCTGTCTGTCTGTCTATCTGTTGGGTGTCTGTCCGGGGTGTGGCTTACTCGGTTTGCAGAGTAGCTCCACCCATAGCTCCACCCATTCTGGGAGTGGCTATAAACAAATATCCACCATTTTATTAACTCGCATAGCTTTGAGTCCTGTTTTGTAGGCCCGTGGTGTCTTGCTCTCCCCCAGTTTTATTTCAAATCAAATTCGATAAATCATTTCATTTTTCACAGTCGCTAACATAGTTTTAGACTCGGTTGAAAAAAAACGGGAAGAAAATCCGATGAAAGTTGCCGTTTATAGAACGAAATGAATTCTCAAAGGCCTGTAACTTCAAGGCCATTGAGTCTCTCTCACGCCTTTATCTCCAATCTAACTCACCATATGATTTCATTTTTATCGATGGTTTTACTTTTAGACTCGGTGTCAGCAATAATTGAGAACAATCCACACACGCGGGAAAATGCAGAGATATATTTTTTTAAATCGCGTCATGGTGTATCATACACCGCCCAACATGACACCGCCGGCAATGTGTCGATATATATTAAAAATTCGCTTTTGCTTTTCCGTTATGATATATTACTATTTCGTTTGATGATAGTCGTCACAAAAACGTCAACAATGATGCCGACATATATTTCTTCGTTTTTATTTCATTCAACATATTAGCCGGAAGTAAAATATGTTTCAGGAAATTACCGAGAGATATTTCTTCGTTTTTTTTATTAGTTATGTGCGCATACACTTTAAATAGGTTTATTTGAAATCTTTAATTTTCCACAAACATTCCACACACGCGGGAAAATGCAGAGATATATTTTTTAAAATCGCGTCATGGTGTATCATACACCGCCCAACATGACACCGACGGCAATGTGTCGATATCTATTTTAAATTCGATATATCATTTCATTTTTCACAGTCGCTAACATAGTTTTAGACTCGGTTGAAAAAAAACGAGAAGAAAATCCGATGAAAGTTGCCGTTTATAGAACGAAATGAATTCTCAAATGCCTGTAACTTCAAGGCCATTGAGTCTCTCTCACGCCTTTATCTCCAATCTAACTCACCATATGATTTCATTTTTATCGATGGTTTTAGAGTCGGTGTCAGCAATAATTGAGAACATTCCACACACGCGGGAAAATGCAGATATATTTTTTTAAATCGCGTCATGGTGTATCATACACCGCCTAACATGACACCGACGGCAACGTGTCGATACATATTAAAAATTCGATATATCATTTCATTTTTCACAGTCGCTAACATAGTTTTCGACTCGGTTGAAAAAAAACGGGAAGGAAATCCAATGAAAGTTGCCGTTTATAGAACGAAATGAATTCTCAAACGCCTGTAACTTCAACTTCAAGGCCATTGAGTCTCTCTCACGCCTTTATCTCCAATCTAACTCACCATATGATTTCATTTTTATCGATGGTTTTGGACTCGGTGTCAGCAATAATTGAGAACATTCCACACACGCGGGAAAATGCAGAGATATATTTTTAAAAATCGCGTCATGGTGTATCATACACCGCCCAACATGACACCGACGGCAACGTGTCGATATATATTAAAAATTCGCTTTTGCTTTTCCGTTAAGATATATTTCTTTTTCGTTTGATGACAGTCGTCACAAAAACGTCAACAATGATGCCGACATATATTTCTTCGTTTTTATTTAATTCAACATTATTAGCCGGAAGTAAAATATGTTTCAGGAAATTACCGAGAGATATTTCTTCGTTTTTTAAAATTAGTTATGTGCGAATACACTTTAAATAGGTTTATTTGAAATCTTTAATTTTCCACAATATAATTTACTTGCCATTTATCATTTGATGATTACGAGACAAATTCCTCTTGAGGATCGTGACAATTCATGCGCTGCGTGGAAACTTCTATTTCCAAAATGAATGAGACGATCGATGAAGAACGCAGACTTGAACAGGATGCAGCAAGAAAACGAATGAGACGGGCGAACGAGTCCATCGACGAACGTCAATGCAAACTTGCGGGGTCACCTGTGGGAATCCCACGGGTGACCCCGCTAGTATATTATACTGTATATTTTGTATACTATATATTTGTATGTATACTATATTTTGTATTTGTATTTGTATATGTATACTATATAATACATATGTATATATGTATTATAAAATAAGTATTATATGTATACACTTGGAAAATAACATGTCAAACCTTCATAAATAAGTATTATGCTCAAAACTCAATATTTATTTTAATTATTATCTCATCTTAAAAATCCAATTGAATGAAAATCAGACATTACATATAATGAAACAAATGACATAATGATCAAAACAAATCAATGTCTGATGTATTGAACAAGGTTTGACATGGAAGTGACATTCGATCAGAATTACGGTTTTCCCATCAGTTGAACATTCACCTTCATCATTCCGACAAGGTGAATCACTTATAGCAAAACTTTATTCTCCAACACATTTAATGCACATTGCACACCCTGGAGAATTTCCCACAGTTAAAAATCATGCTCTTCAGTATGGAAAACACAGACTGAGTGCCGAATTCAAACATAATGATATAAACTCTGGATTTTCTGATATTTGGGATACCATTCCACTTCTTGGTTCATGAATTTGTTAGGAGAAAAGAAGCATCTCCGAAGACAAATCAATGGTTCCGGGAATTCGTTGATCATCAAGTGTACACCATGGGAGCAAACTCAATGGTACAAATCAGTTCCACGTTGAACACTGAGGTCAACATCAGCCATGGTGTGATGAATATCTTGTGATCCCACATTCCGAGACCACATCTTGGGTTATATACACGTTAATACCTATGAAAAAAAAAAATGATCGCTCTTGATGGGAGAGGAGGGCTTTAGAGGGGGCGCGCGCCAAGTGCCCTTCTCCGCTCTCCTCTTCTCCCCTCCATCCAACTCCGATCCGCCCCTGTGTACCATATTGTTTGTTCCTATTTACCTGTAGTTGCAATGTTAAAAGCATCAATTGAAACTGAATTTGCCACACTTTAGTTGAGACTCAATTCTGTATTGATTCGTTCACATACAGACATCCTCATTAGTTGTTTGATGCCTTGGGAATAAACTTTTATTCAATCAGTTTCCGTACTTCAACCAAGAGAGACCGCTGTGTGTATTTCAGGAGAGACCAAGACCAGAGTTTGTGGCAATGGCTCCAGCCATGGAGAAGAACCCAATTACGGGTGTGAAGGAGCCGTACTTTCCAGGGAAGGATCGTCTGTCTCGCATAATTACTGGCTCCATGGTCATCATTTTGATGGTGAGCGAACCTTTGCAATTTGATAGTCTGGTTTAGGCATCCAAAGTCGACATGTTTTATTATTGTGCCTCCCTGGTTCACATGAGATACATTCCAACAATGATTCTGAAGGTCATTAAAATAAATTATTCACCTCCTAACTTTGAGGTCTCTATATTGTGACCATGGTGGCGTGTCGATGGAAAGGCCAATGATTGTGCATGGATGGTTAGGAAAAGACGCGTTTACCTTGTATCTGATGAATAGATAGGTCGGTCTTCTGTGATAAAAATGCATTGGGATATCTGATGCCATATCCCAGAGTGCCCCTTTAAAACCATGGCTTTTTATTTATATTACAAACCTTAAGTTTGTGTAAGAGTGAAATGGCAGGGTAAAAATGCAACGGAGTAACGTTGGGGTCATCGGACCACAAATGGATACAAGGTGAAGGGAATTAACAAACAGGGAACGAGGAGAGAGAGGATGGGAGGAAATCCAGCAACCTTTAATAAAAACAATGAGGTTAGGTGGGGTTAATGGGAATAAAAAATAACGTGGATAGAGGTAGGGAATGCTATGACATGAGAGGGTCAAGCACTGCTTGATTAAAATCCTGGAAAAAGGAGTTGTGCTTTATCCATTTCACCATTGAGTGATGGGGCCAACAACAATATATAGCAAGATATTTCAAAAAGTTGTGGACGGAATATGACAAAACTTGGTGAATGAGTTGGTTAGGCTACAAGAACAAACCGATTCGATTTTGGTTCAGGTCCAAATCCAGATCCGGCCTATCAGTGGGATACAAAAGGTAAACTGTTCAGCCTGGCGGAGGTATGCTCTCTACCAAGTGTCGTTCTAGTTTCTTAAAGGGATATGGTGCACCTCATTATCTTGTCATTTTGCCATGTCTATAGTGTGGGTTAATTAATTACCCTTGGAGGATTAAATTCATTACCATCCAGAGTGGTAACTGTTGTGTTAGAAAATGCACATAATATGATGAACATTCAACTACTCGGATGTCGATTCGTGGAAATTATAGATCGCTCAATAATTGCTCCGAGTACGGTATCGGGGTATGGGATATCGGGGTATCGGGTGGTTGCTATCCATGCAACAATACTGTATGGGTTTTTTGTTGGTGTTAACTGTCATTCCTCTGCTTGTATTTTTAGCTATCGGTGGTGATGATATTTCTTGTCACCGTCATCATGTATCGTGGAATCGTATCTGTTGTCATGTACAAAACGGGAAATGCAGTCCTAATGACTCAGGTATGCATTGTATAAATGAGCACAAAATAGATAGTTTCTAATGACTCGCATGGTTCTTTGTCATTTTTGGCAAACATCCTTTTGTGTGTGATTTAGATGTGATTCTCATTTATCTGATTTGTGGTCATTGTATTTATGTGGCAGTGCCTGGTTAAGGTATTTATCTGCTTTTTGATATCACGAAAATAACTTTGTTACATTGGGTTATTAAAAAAATGTTTTGTAATGATGTATAATTAGCTTCCATACATGGTATTGCTGGAAGCTTATTGTTCTTGCTGGAGTGGTTATTATTACCATCAAATGGCGACAGCCTGGTTGGGGCTTATTTTGTCCGTCCATCAATCCACAGCCTCTACTTGAAAATGAATGGACATGTTTTAATGAATAATATTTAGACGTGAAGTATTTCAAATTATTTTGGGATCAGGGGCAATTTGAAATTTTCATTATTGAAAAAAAATTTTTGCACGAAAAAATTGTTCAGGATTATATATGATTTATGATTATACACATATAGTCAGGTTCACTATGTCAATAAATTATATTTCCTTCAAAATCATGGTAGATTAGCAAACCTATACATTTTTGGAAAGGTTATAGCATAAGGAAACTAAAAATTAATGTTTACATTTAGAGAGATACCTGTATGGCGGCCATTTTGGATTTTCAAAATGGCCACTGTAAAATACATATTTTGTTCTATTTCTGCCTCTAATTACCCTAAAAAAAATTCAAATATACTAAACCTATATTTTCAGGGACAAGGAATCCAATGAAAGTATCAAATTAGTGCTATGGGGAATGGTAAGACACGAATCAAAGGTTTTGAATTGCAAAATACTGTCTTTATATTCGCGATAAGTTGCATAATCAAATACATGTTATCATTTTGTACAGGCAGTTAATAACATCAAAATGTGTCACAATAATTCATATCACCAAACATACACAGGCAGTCAGCAAAATCATATATACACATGCAGTCAGCATAACTTCACATCTACACAGGCAGTCAATGACAAAATATACACAGGCAGTCAATGGCATCAAACATACACGATTACAGAATATGCCATTTAGAGTTCGTCATCACTGTCCTGTGTGTCGTATCCGACAATATAGTCCGCATCGTTTTCACAGTCCGTTCCACACAAGCAAAGGTCGGTCAAATAATTGATTGGCAAATCGAATTGGTCGAATGGTCGATCGAATCGAATTCGATGTATCGAATCGAATCGAATCGATCAAATTGGTCGAATGGTCGATCGAAGCGATTGGTCGAATGGTCGAATGGTCGAATTGGTCGAATGGAATTGGTCGATTGGTCGAATCGAATTGGTCGGAATTGGCAAATGTAAACATTGATTTTCAGATTTTCCATGTAATAACGTTTCCAAAAATGTATAGGTTTGCTAATCTACCATGATTTTGAACGAAACAACATAGTGAACCTGACTAATACACAGAAATGCTCCTCGGAGACAGTAAGTTATTTAAAAGTTGTTTCAAATAAATCCACACCAATGGGATCATATAATTAACTTATTAAGGTTGCTTCTACTTAATCCAAATATACGTGGAAAATTGAAATACAGCCTCAATTTAGCTCTTTCAACCAGCGCAAGAATAAAAGGCTTCCTTTTATTTATATTTTTCTATCATGGTATTTTTACCATGGGCTTCAGGCTAGTTTATTTATACATACGTTACCATTTCCACTACTTATTTGTTAATTTAAATGTAAAATCTGCAGGTTAAGATGTGGTTGTGGGCTGTGTCCACAATGGAGGACTTGCATTCTTATTGTTATTGTATTGTTATTATCATTATTATCCCCACGCTTTTTGAAAAGAACGTGGGGATATTATAATCACCTCCACCTGTCCGTCCATCTCGCTATCTCCTCATAAACGGTTGTGCAGAAATTCACCAAACTTGGTAGTTATGAATATGGCACGGAGGTTCAAGATCTGAGTCATTTTTGGCCCTGCCTGCTGGGGTGGAGTCAAAAGGCCAAATGCCAACAATGCCAACAATACAGGCACATTTAAAAGGAAACTTTGTATATGAAATCAACATGGGGGTGAGGGGCATGAAATAAGTAATTATTTTTTGGATTTTACCCCTGGTTAATTGTTCACAGAAGTATATATATATATATATCGGGGCCACCTTTCGGGGCCATTTTTCCCTGCAGGGCGGGGGTTGGCCTTTTTTGGGCACCGTGGTCCCCTTTTTGAAGCAATGTTTTATGGCCGGATGCCCTTCCTGCCACCAACCCTGTTGGTCGCCCCTTGTGACACACAGGGAATTACCAGTGAACTGGTACTCAATTTGCCGACCTTAGAAGGATGACAGGCTGAGTCAACCCCCCTAACGTTAATTCAGCGATCGACCAGGATTTGAACCCAGGATCCTAGGATCCCAAGCCTGCACCCTAACTGCTTAGACAACGCCAGGCTTTTTAATTGTTCACAGGATTCAAAGGTTAAAATTTATATTTGGTTATTCCTGGTGGAACTTTCTGCCATCTTTCAGCTTTGCTTTAGGTGGGAATCATGGGGATTTGCGATGACACGCCATCGACTTCTCTCGACTTATTTTTGTTATTGTTATTGTGATTATTTATTACTAGCAGATTACCTGCCCTACGGGCAATCTTATTCCAAACGTGCAACGCGTTCTTTTGACACAATCCCTTTATTTGGGTGGTGTATAAGCAACGGACTGCTGCCTCAAATGTCAAGCCTGGCCAACCAGTTCGCAAAAGGCTTGGACCAAAAACGTTCTCTGGCCAACCCCGCAAGAACGTGGGAATAATTTTGGCTGTTGAAGGAAAAAGAAGAATATTGTTGTTATTATTATTTCTTACATCTTTGAATGTGCAGATTTAAAATGTACAAAGCAAGTCAAATAAACGTTTCTTCCATGGGAAAGTTGTGTCAAGAGCTTGGTCGTTTGAGACCCGCATTACTGTAAACGGTATGGTGTTTTAGCCAAACAGCAGAGCATCGTGAGTCTGAATTTGGACTTGTCTTTCATGTATAGTCTTTATTTTTTAAATGTTTCTAATGGTTTTTTGGATTTAAATGAAAATTTTGGATGCACATACTTTCCGTCCTAATTCTTATACAAGCCTGATATGCTGAGCGTGCAGGCAGCAAACATCGCTAACATCAGCAGCTCCATGGTGAACCTCATACTTATCCTGGTCATGGGCCAAGTGTACACATCATTAGCGGAGCAGCTCACTAAGTGGGGTATGTATAGCTGACTGGTTGTGGAGATCTGGTTCTTGGTTTCAAGGAAGTGATTTTTGTTGTGTTTTTCTAATTTAGTGATACTTTTTCCAGGCAGTATTTCAGTGCCCATCCTGCATTTCTATTGCATTTAATAACATGCAGTATGGACTATACACCACATATTGATCAGACCAAACGAAGTAAGCAGATACCCCTTCCCTAAAGGTCCTCAGTGAGCCATACTTTTATCCCCAAGATAAAAAACGGGGATATTGTAATCAGCTCTTTCTGACTGACGTTTCCTCCTAAACGGTTGGGCAGAAATTAATCAAACTTGTTATGATCACCACATGGCAAGAAGGTGCAAGAGCATTGCCATTTTTGGCCTCGCTTTCTGAGGTGTGGTCAATAGGTCAAGTACCGAAAAAAGGAATTATTGGCACATTTTCAAACGTTTTAAAATGACTCTTTGTAGTTTTAATCGGTATTGAGAGACACATGAAATATGTAACAATGCTTTGTATTTGACCCCCGGTTCATGCCCCCAGTGGGTGTGAACTTCGGCCCAGAGGAGTCAAATCGGGGAAAGACTTTTTTTTTTGATATTGGGTCATTCCTGGTGGAACTTTTTGCCATCTTTCAACTCTGCTTTAGGTGTGAAGCGTGGGGATTTGCGATGGCGTGCCATCGACTTCCCTCTAGTTTACGTGTGTGTGTGTGTGTGTGTGTGTGTGCGTGCACGTGTGTGTGTGCACGTGTGTGTGTCAGTCAATGGTCTGAGTACAACATGGTGATTCTACTGAAACTAGATTAGGTTTCAGAAGCTTGGAATGCAATTATCTTTTATTTTGCAATGTTTTTAGCAGGACCATTACATGTGTGTGTGTGTGTGTGTATATATATATATATATATATATATATATATATATATATATATATATATATATATATATATATAAATGAATTACATACAGTAATATATATATATATATGTATATATATATATATATATATATGTCGGATTGAGACTTAGGACTTGGGACTCAGAAGAACTCAGAAGAAAGGAGCAACGGATATATTTATTGGAACTCGAGTACTCAAGCTTGAGGACAGCAAAGTTGCATTGAAACTCACAAGGAATGACCAACAGTACAACAAGATGCTCTGAAATAATTCAATTAACATTGCTTTATATAAAGGAAAGTCAGGGGTGGAGTTAGCTCACAAGACACAGAGACAGAATGGGCTCATTGGGTCCCCCACCATAGTCCCATCCTGTTGTTCAGTTAATTAAAGGAAGTTCATCCAAGGCCAGTCATGGGTTAGCTTCTGATAAGGAGATGGTCAGCATTATGTGACAACATGTTTACAACTTTCTGTATAGCAGCTGGCCTGGGAAAGTACAAAGGGGAGTGGTCACTCGTAAAACTGTCAACTTGCAAGATAATGGCAAAAAACAGGAAACAGGCAAAGAGAGATAAGGGTTGCCTTCAAGGCCTGGAAAGGGGAACTAGAGGTTGCGCCCACGCAGGCCAGAGCACAAAGGCAGAGAACTCCTTATTAGGATATCACACATCCTCAATGCAGTAGAAAGAACTCAGTATCATGAGAGAGTACAGTAGCAAGTCAAAACAAAACATATAATTGGTTATACTTGGTAATTGGTAAAGCAGCAAGGATATACAAAGGGGGAGGGGCATTACAGCTCCCTACATACCGCCCTTTTGGATCTAAGATACAAAGTTATCTACGAGCCAATCAAAGGCCTTTATTTCAAACAAAAACAGAAAAATCATTCAACATATCACGCGAAGGCAGCCCCGTAAGAATGTCCCGTACCAAAGCACCACACAAACTCAGTAGGATGATTCGCGTCTGTATGTGAGTATGCAATGTAAGGCCGTAAAAGCAGAGTGATCAAATGGCACACAAAATCCACCAGAAGAGGTGGGAGAGAGAGAGAGTGTAACTAAACGTAACGTACCACACGAATACAGCCCAGTGAGCATGTCCCGTACCCAGTACCGCACAACGAACCCAGCAGGCTGATCCGCGGGTGTGTGGGTGCAAGTGGGTGTAAGTGGATGTATGATGTAAATCGGGTGTAGATGGGTGTATGAGGTGAGACCGTAGAGACATGAAGATCGAATAGCGCGCCAAATCCACAACGAAGACCTCTGGTTCCACCGGGGTCCACACCCAGGAAGATCTCCGACCCACCCTTGGTCCACAGAGGTGCAGCCGGACTCCTCCCCAACTGGAGCTCGCCCAGGCTTCCCCAAGTGAAATCCTTGTCGATCTTCAGCGCTCAATCGATATTCATGTTCATGAGGTCTCTTACGTGCTGGTGATCTGGGGAAGACACAACATCGTCAGTATCAGGTGGCTCAAACCTATGGCCATGAAATAAAGCATAACGATCCAAAGGTGGGAGAGAAACTTCCTTTGGGTCAAAGTCGAGATCGTCCGAGGCGATGCTGCTTGCTTCGCTGTTATTCAAGGGCGAATCTCCAAAACAATCAGACTCGGAACTCAGAGTATTTTCACGATCGAGTTCCTCTCCATCCGGGCTTGGGTTCACAGCTGGGTCCAAATCCCGAACTGGGTCAGTGGCGTTTAACTCACTGTGGGCTTGTGAGACATAAAGGTGAGCTCGTGAAACATGGAGAGGCAGAGCCTGCATTGAAACATAAACATCAGCCGGGGACCCTCGCAAGTGGCCCACATCATCATTGGTAACATCATCAGTAACATTATTTCCAGGTGGCGTAGGCCTGCGGAGTGGACGGCCCATAGTCATAGCCACGGCATGGCATATCGTGAAGAAACGAGAGGAATCCTTCAGGAAATCGTCGATTTCTTCTTCCGACGTGTCGGGGCCCAGTTTAAACGGCCTTCTGGTAGCCTGAAATGCTTCGAGGTCCGCATAAGTGTACTCGACATCATTATCGGTAATATCAGCAATGGAAGAACAATCTTCGGAAGCGAAGATCTCATTGTCGCGGCCCAGGGACTCGTTCAGGTCGTCGTTCCAGGATCCGCGACTGGCAGTTGAGTTGACAGCTGGTGTGTCATCCGGACCCGCGATCCGCTGGTCGATCATCACCATGGCCTTTTCCGGTGTCGTCTTCAGTGTCCATCCTGTGGAAAACTTCCTCACACACGCAAGGACTAAAGCCTTGATTATCACACAACTAACCACGATTCCAAGGACTATTGCCAAAGCGGTTAGTACCCACTTTACAATTGTGCCTGTCCACCCTTTGAACCAGTCGGTAAGCCACTGGTGGGAGGCTTCCCGATCCAAGCGATCCCTTGTCAATGAGTGAGCGCTTTCCCTTAACGTTATAATAGCAGCACTGACACCCTGTGAGGGGTCAGGAATAAAAGTGCAACATTTACCCTCAATTATCCCACATACCCCTCCTCGTTCTGCCAATAGCATATCTAATGCAACCCTATTTTGCATAACCATTGTACGCAGATGGACAACTGTGTCCAACATTTCGTCGTGTGCTGTAGCGGTGGCGTTGGCCACAGTTTCTAAGATTAACGCAATTTTGTCAATGCGGTAACTGTTCATGACCGTCCCAGCCCATGGGAAGAAGAAGCTAACGGCTTTCTCCCAATCAGCGCCGTGTAAAGTAGTGGTGTCGTCGTCGTGCCAATAAGTGCTTCGTTGTGTCCTTATGAGTGCGGTGGTATTATGCAAGTGCTGTCGCATTTCCATCTCTGGGAAAACTGATCCTAAATAGCAAATTCCTCCCCAATTATCAGGTAAATACGGGTAAGCTTTATTCCCGCATACAAACATGGTCCCGTGCGGGGCCACTAAATGGGTGGTCATGCAAGTGAGAAGACCTGGGATAGTGTTTGTCCCGTTTTCCCCTTTCCATGCCAACTGGAGGTGTGTGAGGTTATGCAAGGGCGAGCTTGTAACGTTCACTAGGAGCGTGTGTTTCCCTTTTCTCGGGTCCGCGGGAAGGGTATCTCTACACACGGATTTGCCTACCATTACTTGGCCCTTTCCTTCTAAGCAGAGGGCCCCCCATGCCGGCTTGACCCAAACCGGCGCCGGACGTTCCTCAAAGTGTCGGGACTGGATGGGGGGTGAATACTGGAAAACTCGTTTACACGCAGTTCCGTCAGAACCTTGGCTTGTCAGGGTTGTACTAATGCATTTGGTATCTAGTGGCTTCGAGCACAAATCATTGAGTGATAGGGGTAACACTACCATTGGTATGCCTGCTGTGCTGGTGCGGGGAAGGTGCATACACATCCAACACTGTGTCCTATTCTGTACTGTGGCCATATGCCGTGCGACCTTCCAGTATGTGTTCTCCTCTGGCTTCCTTCTTACTTCCTGGGCAGGAGGGGGTTTAATGACGTAGGCGGCACAACTAGGCCGGAATTGGTGTTGGGTATCTCCCCTCTTTTTGTTCCTTCTAATCAGCGTGCGCGGGGGCCATATTCCACATTCAAGTATTATCGTGGTGTGTGGGCCGACGAGGGCATGCGACAGTAGGAGAGTAGTATTGTCGATGCCCGTGCCCCATTGATATCCTGCGGCGGCGTGACTATTCACGGTCCCAGTAAACCTTCCATTTTCCACCTGTCTAACTTTAGTTAAGACTATGCGTGGGGTTGTCATGCGTGCCTGTGGTGTCCCATTGTGTACCACCATGGCTTCCATCCATCTTACAGATAACCACTTGAAATGTGTCTCCAACTCACAGCAATGTACTACTATCCCCTGTCCCCGGGGAGCCGTTATGTATTTGACGGAGTAAAGTTTAAATAACGTGTAGTTGTCGTGTCCTGGGTATTTGGGGAGATCCTCTCTCAGTGGGTTAAACTGCAGAAGCCTATCCTTGGCGGGGTTTGTTAGGCAGCTGCCCAGAATTCCCATCATCATGACCGTCATCGCCGCCCTTAGGAGACTGTGGTGCCCTAGACGGTGCATTGTCTTCAGCGGTGTGAGGTGTGGTGTCTGCAGCAATGTGAGGTGCGGTGTCTTGTGTGGCTTGTGGTGCGGGGATGGACAACTTACAATGGGTGGCGTGGATCCACGAAGGTTTACCCTCGCAGAAGACTGCCGTCGGTGTGACCAGTAGCACCTGGAATGGTCCCTTCCACCGTGGCTCCAAAGCAGCCTTGCGGGTGAAGTGCTTCACGAGCACCCAGTCGCCGGCCTGAAAGTTGTGGATGGCGTGGCCTATTGGTTCAGGCAGCGCCTCTCGTACTCGAGCATGGATGCTGCGTGCCACATTCGACAAGCCTATGCAAAATCTCAAAAGCATGTCATCCATTACTGGCAAAGCAAGGGTGGACATGTCTGTTGGTGCTGAAACGGGCAAGCTCATAGGTCGTCCCATTAATATTTCGTGGGGGGAAAGGCCCGTAGTGCGACCCGGGGTGGAACGAATGCTCATCAATGCAAGCGGAAGAGCCTCTGGCCACCTCAAGCCTGTGTCTGCGCAAAGTTTCGCTAGTTTATTCTTTAAAGTCTTGTTCGTTCGTTCCACAAGTCCTGAGGACTGTGGGTGGTAGACGCAATGGAAGGATTGTTTAACGCCCAACGCCTTCAGAATGCCCTTAACCACCTGCGCCGTGAAATGGCCTCCTTGATCTGACGAAATTATCTGGGGAATGCCAAATCTGCACATAAAATCCCGCACGAGGCGCTTCACTACTGTCGGAGCATCGGATTTGACGCATGGGTATGCTTCGACCCATTTGGTGAACGTATCTACGATTACCAACACATAGCGAAACGACATGCTTGGTTCCAATTCTGTAAAATCGAACTCGATAGTTGCGAACGGCCCACTAGGCGGGGGTCGTCCCCCATCATGTGCATGTCTCGGTGGCGCCCCTCTATTGTGTTGCTGGCAGACCACACACGATCGGCACACTTCGGATACAATCCGTGACAGTCCTGGCGCTGCCCAAGTGTAGTCTATCTGTCCCATCACCCCCCTCTGGCACACATGACCATTCTGATGAGCCATGCGTGCCAGCCAAGGCAGTAAAGCCTGGGGTGCTATAGGTTTTTCATCAAGGGTCCACATTTCCCCTGGCCCAGGGCGTATCGCTCCTCGTTTGAGCCAGACCTCGTGTTCGGCCGTCGGTGCAGCATTTTGCAAATTCATGATATCGTCCTTAGTTGGTGTGGCGGGTGGTCCCGCAGTCGGTATGTCAGCAATCTGTGCGGCTGTCTTCTGTGCTCGTGTCACCATCGGCATGTTGCGTTCTATCTGTTGGTTGGCGGCCTTTCCTGCCGCCTCGTCCGCCCTTGCGTTGCCCCGGGCAACGTCAGTGTCCGCCCTTTGGTGGCCACGACACTTAATTACCGCGATAGCGCGGGGAAGTAAAATGCTTCGGAGGAGCCCTTCTACCAACGCGCCATTCTTTATCACTGAACCGGCAGATGTGAGAAAACCTCTCATCTTCCAGATGGCTCCTTTATCGTGGACTACGCCGTGAGCGTAGGCCGAATCTGTGTAAATGTTGACGGCAAGACCTTCCGCCAAGCTGCACGCTCTGGTCAAGGCGCACAGCTCCGCCTGCTGTGCGGAAAATGTAGGTGGAAGACGCCCGCTCTCTACCGTTTCGCTATCCGAGCACACGGCGTACCCGGACAACAGAGACCCGTCCCATGCGCGCCTAGCTGATCCATCGACATAATATATACAGTCGGGGTATTCTAAGGGATTGTCCTTTAAATCCGATCGCACCGTGGAGACTAGCTGCACAACGTCGGAGCACACATGAGGTTCGCCCTCCTCAGGAGTGGGCATCAGTGAGGCTGGGTTGAGCGTCGTGCAACGTTCGATCGTGATGTTGGCTGCAGTGATCAGTGCGGATTCGTATTGCATTAATCTAGTGTTAGACAAATGCTGTGTGCTTCGCTGTGACAACAGCGAAGTGACGCAATGTGGTACCCGTAGCGTTACTGGGTGTCCCATAACAATGTCCGCTGTTCTTTCTACTGCGTACCTGGCCGCTGCCACGGCTTGCAAGCACACTGGAAACCCTTGTTCGACCGGGTCTAACTTTTTACTAAAGTAGGCCACCGGCCGCTCCTTATCCCCATGGGTCTGTGTCAAAACTGACTGGGCGAAACCTCCCACGGCGTGAGTGTAAAGGGTAAATGGTTTCGCATAATCCGGGAGTCCTAATGACGGTGCCGTAACCAGCGCCTGTTTCAGCCCGTCAAAACATCGCCTCAATTCATCCGTCCATATCAATAGGTCCGGGGCATTTGATTTGGTCGCCTCGTACAGTGGTTTAGCCAGCAGCGCAAAATCAAGTATCCAAGTGCGGCAATATCCCGTCATACCTAGGAAGCGCAGCATTTGTCGTTGCCAGCGAGGGCGAGGCAGCTCCATGATAGCGGTCACCCGTCCAGCATCCAATTCTCGTTTTCCATGCGAAATGGCGTGTCCCAAGTAAGTTACAACCTGCCGCACAAACTGAAGTTTTGGTCTGCCTACTTTGTGGCCTTTGGCCGCCAAGGCCTTTAATAGGGCCAAAGAATCCATTTCGCACGCCTCCTTTGAAGGGGAGCAAATCAACAAATCGTCAACGTATTGCAGCAACACTGACCCTCCCTTCAATTCCACATCCGCCAGGTCGCGGTGCAGCGCCCGGGAAAACAGAGTGGGGCTATCTGAAAACCCCTGAGGTAGTACTGTCCAAGTATACTGGCGCCCCCTATGGGTGAAAGCGAACAAGTATTGTGACTCAGGCGCGATGGGCACAGAGAAAAACGCAGAACAAAGGTCGATGACCGTGAAGTATGTTGCGTCCGGCGGAATTGACATCATGAGGGTTTCTCCGTTTGGAACTAGTGGGTGTATGCCCTGTATCACCTTGTTCACCTCCCTTAAATCCTGTACAAATCTCCATTTGTCCTTTGACGGCTTTTTAACTGGCAAAATTGGTGTATTACATGGGCTGTTAGTTTCTACGATAATCTTCTGTTCCACTAGGGATTGAATCACTGGTGCTATGCCTACGTCGGCCTCAGGTCGTAGCTTATACTGTTTTACGTTTGGCAAGCGCATCCCCGGCTGCACTGCTATCACTAGAGGTTTGGCGTCTCGCATCCGTCCAACCTCACCGTCGCTTTTGGGCCATAAATTGTCTGGCACCTCCGCTAGGAGGTAATCCGACTCACCCGGGTCCGTCAGCACTGCCCTCATGGCATAGGTGCCTTTGGGGGGCAACTCTGCCTCTTCGAACTTTCCGTCCCTCCGTTCTGCCTTAATGTCAATTGAGAACCCTTCACCGTTTTCGAGCTGTTTCAAAGTCCAGCGGCCCCTCTTACACCGATAACCATGTAAGGGAACTTCTCGTAACCTCCCTACCATCCAACCTACACTTTCCGGCGGCCACCCTTTGGCAGTAGTGAGGGTAACATGGGCGACCGCTCCTTCGGGGTATTGGGTCAGCGCATGCTGACTCGGGGTTAGGACTACCTCAATTCCTATTCCCTCACGCCCGATCCATACCCGTGACAAGTGTAGAGGCATCCATTCGCCCAGCTTTTCCTTAACCCTTTCCCGGTAGTTCTCGTCCTCACCCGTTGCATCATAGTACGCAGTGCAATGGGGTGGATTATCCTTTAAGTCCTTTATCGAAATTTGGTGCTGTTGCATCCAATCTCGCAGCACTGAACTGTCCAAACACACATTATCTATGATATATGTCCAAGCAGACAAAGCCCCTGGATCCAAGCGCCACCAATACGCGGTGGGGCCGGGACGAGCCAGTGCCGTCATCAACAAGTCGCGTTTAGACTCCGCGACGTCTACGAAAACTCCCTCCTCGGTACATGAGATTTGACAGCCCAAACGGCACAATAAATCCCGTCCCAGCAAATTCGTCGGGGCGGTAGTGGTCATCAAGAAAGCATGTTTAGCCTCCAGCGGGCCGCATGTTACTCGCACTTCCTCCGAAATAGGAAGCGCTTGGGGTAAACCCGAAACACCCAGTATTTGAACGTTCCTGGCCGTAGGGCGCAAAGAGGGCAATTGCCCCTTGTTAATTGTGCTGCGAGTCGCGCCCGTATCTACGAGAAATTCTAATTGTCTTCCCTCCACGTCCAACATCATGGTTGGTTCCTCTGCCGGTGTCATGGTCAAGAGAGGACACTCCTTGGGCGACTCGCCAGCGTCCCGTCAATAGGCCCCTCTATTGTATTGGGGCTGAAACCCCTTACGAGCCTTTGGGCAATCACGTATCCAGTGTCCCATCTGCTTGCAATAATGGCACGGTTCCTGCGGAACCGGTGGTGCGGAGGGCATAGGTCGTCCTTCTACGGCTCCCCTTCCGCCCTGCCTACGTTCTGGCGGCCCCCAAAGTGACTGGTTCACTGGTTGCCACTGCGGCGGACCCCGAGGCGGGGCCCAGTTCCCCCTTGGTCCGTTCTGCATCCCACTATTGGGGGGTGGTCCGGGGTTTTGGAGAAGGGGTCTTGGTGGATACCAATGTTGGGGAGGGGGCCCTTGCACATTCCAAGTTTGAGGGTTTTGAGGAGGAGGGGGGAGAGGGGGTGGTATTGTCCATTGTTGTTTTATTTCGTCCATATTAATTAGTCCAAAATCTTCCTCAGTACAACCGTCGCGGTTTTCATTTTCGCTGTGGATCCACTCTCCGTTGGGGAATTGGCCCTTATAGAAAAAAGGATAACAACTCCTCCTATGTTCCTCTGGACCTCGAACAGGTCCCCACTTCTGGCACTGTTCGTGTATGTAGTTCTGACTCTGATCCCCTTTTTTATTTTGGTTAAATTGAGCCCGTTTCTCCTGGACAAACATTTGCAATATTTCCTCCTTAATATCCTTCTTCTCCTCTAGGGAGGAGCCCGGGCATTGTTCCAGTTTGTCGCATAATTCGTTGGTTGTCATTCCCTTCCAGCCGAAGAGGACGGTCTGTACCTGTTTCTTTAACACCGGCCGAAGCCCCTCGATTAGATATTGATTTACCAATGGTTGGGGTAGCCCTCCCAGCTGCATCGGACCCAGTCCTCCCCAGCGCGCAATGGCCTTTTCCAACCTTTCTCGGTACTCTCCAATTGGTTCTCCTGCCTTTTGTTTTATGGCCCCGATCTTTCCCCAATCCGGACCTCCTGCTGGCAACAGCGCCTGCTCAATAGAATCTAGCAGCAGGACCTTTAGAGCATCCCATTGCGCTTGTGTTAACAGGGGGTTTGCACCAGCCCTTGGGTCTGCCACCGGCCAGTGTGCTCTTTGTCTAGCCCTTTCCCATACCTTGGGTGGGAGCACGGACACTCCCATATGGGTTATGTCTCGATAGTCGCACTCGCCATCCAAAACCCAATTCGACATGGTCGGCACTATCTGCCGTGGATCCTCAATAAGCAAATGTTGAATCCTTGCCCGCATTACAGTTAAAGAGGATTCTTTCCAAGGTACTCTTTCCCGAACCCCATGACCTGCTGCGTCAACCCCGATAACTTGTACAGGGCACAATGTTTTCCTTTCCTCTATTTCCTGACATTCCGATGGGGTAGTTTGTGAGGTCCTTTTCCCCTTACAACCTACCAGTGAGGGGTATAACCCATCCGGTCCTATCGGTGGCGGGAACCCTGCGATGTCGGTCCCGTCATCTATTCCGTTAGCCCCGAGTTGTGCAAACGGCCTTCCCTGGCTCGGGTGGTTCTGGGGTATCTGGGGCGCGATGGTAGCGGGGTTATAGGGAGGTGGTAGCGGGGGCGCAGAAAGGATAGGTGGTGCCTGAAACCCTGGGACAGAGCTTAGGACTGGGGCTGGGGAGGGTAGATTGGTCACTGCCTCCCCTCTCGCGGGGTCTGGTTTTTCAACGAGCGGCATCAGTCGCGCGTTGGCCTGCCTCTCTATTTCCTTAAGCGCTTCATCCTGCTCTTTATTCGCCTGTTTCCTCAGACCCTTGAGTTTTGTTACCTCACCGGCCAAGCTGGCCTGTTTCGACTTTGCGTGTCGCTTCATCGCTTCTTCCTTCCACCAGCCAAAGACTTTCCAATAGTCAGGCGGAAAGTGTTTCGTGGCCTGTTCGAACTTTTCTAATGTCTCATACAACACGTCCAATTTTTCCAGCGCAAAAGACCCTCCTTCGGGCCACGGTTCTCCTAAATCCTTCGTCAATGCAACCCATGACTTCCCTGGTCTCACAGCAGCATAGCCATACCTCTTAAACATAAAAAATGCTGGGGTATGTCTAAGCGGTTCACCTGCCTTTACTGTCTTATTACCCATACTGTTACCCATCCTAGGAAAATTTAGTTTACCGACGTAGCCTTGTACTCGTGAGGATCGCCCGCCTCGCGTTTACAGCCGTCTACCTAACTCTGAGAGGCTCGCAGCCTCGTACCCGTGAGGTTCGCCCGCCTCGCGTGGTACGGCCGCGCTACCTACTCTCCTGAGAGGCTCGCCCGCCTACACAGCCGTCTATCCTACCCTTACTGCACTTTCCTGGCGTCCTACGCCCGTATAATAGTTCTGATCTTACTTAAAATCCCAACGTCTCCCGGGTAGGCCTCGGATCGGGACGCCGCCCTTATCCTTACCCTCACAACCCAGAGATCTATTACCCCTTAACCTCAGGCGCCCAACGTGGGGCACTTCTCCTTACGTAACGTTACCCTAACGAGTCCATAAACAATCAGTTGCTCCAGGACCCAAGCGGTCCGTAATTAAATTTAGGTTCGTGGAACAGGTATGAGCAGGGAACGGAACGTACGGCGACCGAGCAAGAGAGAGTGGGTTACAATTTGGACTGACCCCCGGGCTAAAAAGGAAAAAACAAAAGAAAACCACAGCTCACCTGACCCGGATCAATTGCCAGCTGGTCTCTCACCACTCCCTTGCCTGGGACCGCGTCCCGGACTGCCCAGACTGATCCCACCGCTGCCACCAGTTGTCGGATTGAGACTTAGGACTTGGGACTCAGAAGAACTCAGAAGAAAGGAGCAACGGATATATTTATTGGAACTCGAGTACTCAAGCTTGAGGACAGCAAAGTTGCATTGAAACTCACAAGGAATGACCAACAGTACAACAAGATGCTCTGAAATAATTCAATTAACATTGCTTTATATAAAGGAAAGTCAGGGGTGGAGTTAGCTCACAAGACACAGAGACAGAATGGGCTCATTGGGTCCCCCACCATAGTCCCATCCTGTTGTTCAGTTAATTAAAGGAAGTTCATCCAAGGCCAGTCATGGGTTAGCTTCTGATAAGGAGATGGTCAGCATTATGTGACAACATGTTTACAACTTTCTGTATAGCAGCTGGCCTGGGAAAGTACAAAGGGGAGTGGTCACTCGTAAAACTGTCAACTTGCAAGATAATGGCAAAAAACAGGAAACAGGCAAAGAGAGATAAGGGTTGCCTTCAAGGCCTGGAAAGGGGAACTAGAGGTTGCGCCCACGCAGGCCAGAGCACAAAGGCAGAGAACTCCTTATTAGGATATCACACATCCTCAATGCAGTAGAAAGAACTCAGTATCATGAGAGAGTACAGTAGCAAGTCAAAACAAAACATATAATTGGTTATACTTGGTAATTGGTAAAGCAGCAAGGATATACAAAGGGGGAGGGGCATTACAGCTCCCTACATATATATATATATATATATATATATATGTATATATATATATATATATATATATATATATATATATATATATATATATATATATATGTATATATATATATATATATATATATATATATATATATATATATATATATATATATATATATGTACTTGATATTATTGGCGAAAGTCATGGGCAAAACGTAGCTGGACATTGTCGACTGTACACGAAACTTGTGGAGCAGATCGAAGTGACCAAGACCCATCTTAGGTTCATCATCTCTCAAACACACACAAACAGTTGCAACACAAGCTTGTCATGGGTCAATGGTCACGAGGTCTCGCAACACAGCTTTGTGATTGGTTGACAGAATAGGCCCACCACCTTCACCCAGATATATCTGGGAGGAGGTAAATAAATAAGACCAGTTCTCTTTGTTAATCCAGTTGGCGGTTTATTGCAACTTCAACAATGAACACGGTCTGAAAGACATAAGAACAAACATAATGATCAGTAATGATTAAGAATCCTCTAGTAAACAAGGGAATTACTCTTGATAAAGGCTAGTGGAAGTGCATGCTGGGTTGCTGGCCGAAACTTTGAGTTTTTAAGACAAAACTATGGGTTGGAGAACGGTAAAATGGACGTATTAGATATAATTCCCAACTGCCGTTCATCACTTGATATATATATATATTTTTATTTTATTTATTTATTTATTTATTATTATTAGTATTATTATTATTATACCGATTCCGTTATTAATCATGGTTATTATACTTTTCATCGATTTATAAAGAGCAAATATTTTGATGATAACTTACTTTCTTGTATTCTGTTTCAGAAATGCATCGCACACAAAGTCAATATGAAGATGCATTCACTTTCAAGGTTTTCATATTCCAGTTTGTCAACTTTTATTCCTCTCCATTCTATGTCGCGTTTTTTAAGGGCAGGTAATGATTCCCGAATTATAAGATTTCCTGTGTATTTGAATTTTTTAATAACTCTCACTTTGTCTTCATGCAGTAATCGCCATTGTTAATGGTGTCGTTTGTTTTCGGTTGCTGACATGGAACATTGTATGCAGATTTGTTGGGTATCCTGGACACTATAAGAAGCTGCTGGGTACAAGGAATGAAGATGTAAGTTTGAAGAACACAGCAGAATCATGTTATGAAGAATGTGCAACATTATACTTCCTCACCAGGGTTGTGCAACAGTGTTTACTCGCCAGCATTAACCTTTAGCCCATCGCTTTACTGACTTGGTAATGCTAAGGGGTTTTAAAGGAGTAAAGGGTAATTCTAAAGGGTTCTAAAGTGTAATTCTAATGAGTTTCGTAAGTTTATTGGTTTTTCCGATTTCATATTAAAAATTTTTTTTTTTTTTTTTTTTTTACTGCATAGCCCATAGGGCAAAGCCATCTACAACAGTGTTTGTCTGTCTGTATGTTTGTATGTTCCCTCAAACGTACACCAATCAGAGCTGAGGATCTGGTCACGTGACAGGGGTGATGTGATGTGATTACGTCTGCGAGGTCATTACGGCATACGCCGGCTCACTCCACACTCCGCCATTTTGATTTAAATGCCATTCATGCCGAACATATCGTCGAACCTGTCATGTATCACAATCTTCATGCTCTACCTTTACGTTTTTCATTCAGTGTGAAACACAAACAAACCGATTGTTAAAAAGACCGTCAAATATTGAAAGCATCGGCATTACGGGTCTTCCAACATACAGTACGTATGGGCCTTAGGCTTCATGCCTTCATGCTTCAGCTTCACGCCGCTTTGGACAAATTAGCTCAGGTTTCTTAATACAGTAACATCGTCTTCGTAATAATAATGATGTTAATAATAATAATAACTAGCCGAAACCCGTGGAACATCCACGGAAGGGAGGATGTGGTGTATGGATAGAGTGTACCATTATGGATGGCATAGGGGATTTGCTTGTCCGAGTAAGAGTTAGGAAGAAAGATGAGAATGAAGAGTGCGTATATGAACAACGATCGCCGACACCGGCACAAATGCATGCTCTGGATTGTCCACTCAGTGGACGGCTTGCTTTCACCTTCGCCTGTCCAATCAGCGGACGGCGTGCTTCACCTTCGCCCAGCAGACGCCAATACGATGGCGTCATAAGATGGCGTCGTATCGGCAGTTAATCGGATGCTTTTGGGCCCCAACTTCGGCTAATTCAGATTTTTCGAGTATGGCTGTACATGATAAACAAAGAGTTCGGTTCGTAGATCGTAAATGCATTAGTGCCGTGGGCATCGGGTCACTGGGTGCGGCGTAAAAGGGATAACAAAGTCGAGTCCTTAGGCTATTATTATATAGATAATATAGTAAATATAATCGCGACATTGCAATCCCTTTGTTGTGACTGCAAAGTTACTGGATTGAAGCGGTGTATGCTTGGTTCTTTGTTGACTTGACTCATATGGAATAAACCAGTGTCTCAATGCAATCTCTTCATTTCCATGGTGACAGGCAGTTTGGAGACTTACAGTACTTCAAAAAAATACTTACATTATTTTGCTTACTGGTATCCCCACCCACGTCATACTATCCTCTTCAACTAAAGTGTCAAAACCGGGTACGCCGCTGTTAGACTTTCGGTCTTGTTTTAACTACACAGAGTATTGAGAAAATTATCTGTTTCACTTGGTGCTGAATTTTGCCATAATGCGGTTTGATGCTTTCTTTGCATTTGTATGTCAATGTATATGTTTATGTATGACATGTATCCACAGCTCTAAACAATGTGTTTTGCAGTGTGGCCCTGGTGGTTGCCTTATTGAGCTGGCACAACAGCTTATTATCATTATGGTGGGAAAGCAAGTGATCAACAATATCCAGGAGTTTATATTTCCGTGAGGACGAGCGCATACACAAACACGCACGCCCTCGCAGAAACTAACACACAACCAAACACGCTGTTCCTGGAAATGAGGTGAAATCGTCACATACAAACCTTATTATGTTTTCTTCCATGCATCAATTTAAATGCGTTTATGAATGGCGTCATGGCTATGACATACATCGCTGCTATGTCTGTGGCAGCAAAATCAAGGCCTGGCTGCACAAACGGAAGCTTCCGACAGTCCATGCAGGCTCTCGCATGCAACCCCAGCGCCCCCCTTGGGAGGAGGATTACGAGCTCATTCCCTCTGAGGGTCTTTTTGAAGAATATCTTGAAATGGGTATGTTGCATCGAGCACTACATGAAATTAATATTCGACAACTTTTGCACTTGTTTATCTACTTTTCAACGAAGAGTAAACAGTTTAACCTCTGACCTTTTCTACCACTTCTTGTAGTCCTTCAGTTTGGGTTCATCACCATTTTTGTTGCGGCTTTCCCACTCGCTCCACTCTTCGCATTGCTCAACAACTGGGTCGAGCTGCGGTTGGATGCACAGAAGTTTGTGTGCGAGTACCGTCGTCCTGTGGCTGAACGAGCCCAGGATATAGGAGTTTGGTTCAACATTATGGATGCACTTGCTCAGATTTCGGTTATAATTAACGTACGAGTGATTTGCACGTTACTTCAAATGATACCTGTTTGCAATTTCCTACCTTTGCTTGTGAAGGTTCCTCACCTCCCAGGTTCCTTCTGCTAGTACTGCCCAAGACAATTCCATTCATACCTGAGGGCTCATGGGTTAGACTTTTTAGTAATGCCAAGTTATGCCAAGTCAAAGTCAAATGCCAAGTCAAAGAACCTGATCAAGTTTTTAGTAGCTTCCTTATATCATGTATTGGATATCATACTCCAGATGTTTCACAATGCCTCAGATCAAGTATTCAGATGAAGGTAGAAACGTAAAATTGAAACATGTCTAAATTGTAGCCATTACTGATCCACTTCAACATACAATTTTTCATTCACTGTACACCCTTGAGTGGACACAATATTGTGATATCCCAATTGTGTGTGTATCCCAGGCCTTCCTCATTGCCTTCACCTCAGATTTCCTCCCCAAACTCCTCTACCAACACACATGTGACAGAAACTTGAAGGGCTACATCAATTTCACTCTGTCTTACTCTCCGGATGACTATATCGTGCAGAACTACACCATGTGCAGGTCAGTCTGAACTCCACACTTGTACTGCACCACTTCTATACCTGGTGCATTTATAGATCGGAGCAGGCCATTGTGTGCTGACACACTGACCAAATTCCTATCACTGGTAGAGCTACAGAGAGACAGAGAGACAGAGAGACAGAGACTGGGCCGGATTTAGGAATGGGCAAGCTGGGCAGTTGCCCAGGGGCCTCCACAACCAGGGGGCCTCCACATATGGACGATCAGAAGAAGCTGCACTCTCACTGTCTGAAAATTTCGAGTTCAGAATTTTCTTCCAGTAATTGATCAGTTTCTGAGTTCATTGGAGCAACGATTGGAAGCCTATGAGAACACCTGTTCTCTTTTCGGTTTCTTGCGTAAACTGGAATCACTGGACTGCGATGAAATTGAAACAGCTGCAGCAACATTGGTTGCTGAGTACAAGGATGATCTAGATCAAACACTTGGTGTTGAACTTGTGCAGTTTGCAGCCTTCCTCACTCATTTACTGGAATACGAAGATGATAAGACAGGGAGAGAACATTTCCTTTACAAACTGTTGATGGACAAGAAAGTTGCGGATACATTTCCAAATGTCGAGATAATGCTACGGATGTACTTGGTGCTCATGGTCACAAACTGTTCTGGAGAACGTTCATTCAGTAAAATGAAGTTCATCAAGAACAGACTCCGTACTACAATGTGTCATGATAGGCTCAGTCACCTGGCCTTGATGAGTATTGAATGTGACATTCTCAGAGAGATTGACTTCGACAAATTGATCCAAGACTTTGCAAGGGTCAAGTCTCGTAAAGTGCCTGGTCTGTAAATATAGGTATTCGGTACTTTACTAGATTCTTAGGATTGATCATGATTGACCTGCTTGCTTATTCACAATTCAGATTCTTTATACTTGAAACAGGAACTTCGTAGATTCTTATAGATTGATCATGATGTTTAAAGATGTGCCTGCTTGCTTATTCAAATTCTTTATGCTTGAAACATCGGAACGAGATTCTTATATCGATTGATCATGACGTTTATAGATGTGCATTTTTATTCATATTCTTTGTACTTGAAAAATATACTTTATGGATGACTGTAACTATGTCTTGTCACATTTTTAGTATTCTAAGGTAGGGTGGGCCTCCATTACTGAAGGCTGCCCAGGGGCCTCCACATGTCTAAATCCGGCCCTGGACAGAGAGACACAGAGACACAGACACAGAGACAGAGAGACACAGAGACAGAGAGACACAGAGACAGAGACAGAGACAGAGAGACACAGAGACAGAGACAGAGAGACACAGAGACAGAGAGACACAGAGACACAGAGACAGAGAGACACAGAGACAGAGAGACAGAGAGACAGAGAGACACAGAGACAGAGAGACAGAGAGACACAGAGACAGAGAGACAGAGAGACACAGAGACAGAGAGACACAGAGACAGAGAGACACAGAGACACAGAGACACAGAGACGGAGAGACACAGAGACACAGAGACAGAGAGACAGAGAGACACAGAGACAGAGAGACAGACAGAGAGGCAGAGTGTGTTTTTTTGTTGTTGTTGTTGTTTTTTACTTACCATATGATAGTAAGGACCTGAGATATTTTATATATACCATATATACCGGTGTATAATACGCACCCGTGTATAGTACGCACCAACTCTGTCTCACCACAAGAGAGGGCAATACACGTCTACCCGTGTATAGTACGCACCCCCAACTTCCACCCTAAAAAAAAACAAAAAAAAACATTCATTTTCAGATTACAGTAGCGTGAATCTATGCATTTGTACACAAACTTTAAGTAGCACAAAATGAACATTTTGAAAGGAAAAAAAACCTCAAAATATTTAGCTATATGTAGTCAGTATTCTGTTACACACGCGTCAGTGTCCAGATGTGCATGCAATCGCGGGAGCTTCTTTGCTTCATAGAAGAAAGGAGAGAGTAGAGAGATTATTTAAACATTCTTTATTGTGGAGTTGTGGCCCTGCAGAGGGCCGTTTGGGTGTGTGATGGGCTTCTCAGCTAAAGCCAAGGAAATCCTCATCGTCGCTCTCCTCTTCGAAGACGGCATGCAAGTCCTCGTCTGGGTAGTACAGGTCACCATCGCTCTCGTTGTCACTGTCGCCGCCACTGGAAGCTCCCTCCTGCCAGATTATATCATCTTCGGTACCGTCCATGCTGTTAGAAATACAGCACTTGAGAAAGGCCCGTTTTATGATCGCTGGCGGCATCTCCTCCCACACCTTTACAATCCAGCCACAGATCGTCGGGAGGTCCACCTTCCTCATTCGCCAGCTCTTTGTGTAACTCTTGTCCCCCTCCAACATCCAATTCGCCCAGCCAAACGCTTTTTTTCGTAAATGTATTGGAAAATTGACTTGTTTTAAACCCGAGTTTTTTTCTATCCCCGTGTATAGTACGCACCCCCAACTTTTGACTTTTTTTTCCGATAAAAAAGTGCATCTTATACACCGGTATATACGGTATGTATATATATATATATATACTGTTACGGCCTGAAGCACACCAAGCCAAGCCATCGGGTGACACCGTCACAATTTCGGTCTTCGAGGCCGGCCGATAGGCACAGTGTGACCGGAAGGGACGAGGTTCTCCTGACCACGTGGCCCTTGACTTGGTTTGTCCGCACAATGTGGGCGCTTTCAGGATGAACTTTAGCCGGGGAGCGTTTGGGCGCCCCAGTCTGATACTGCCGCCCACGCGCAGAACAACTTGTGAGTGCACGTGGGTCCCGGCGGTCCCACTGGCCTAGCGCTACCATGTTTAGACAGCGAACTCCGTCCCCGGGCACCGGCACCTACTCCCGGAAGCAAGAGAGATCAGCAGTGCCGGGCACGGTAGGGCACCCGCAGAGCCCAGGCGGACCGGGGACGCGCGAGCCCACGCGTTAGCGGGCTACGGCGGAATCAATGGCTTCAGCCACGTCCGGGCCGATATTCGGCCCGGCCGCACCGGGAATGAACTGGTTCGACGCCCGCGCTAGAGAGGTCACGGGCGACTGAGCTGTGTTAACAAATTAATTAATTAATTTGAGATGTCCGATTCCTAGTGTTTGGAAATTTGGAAGAGCTTGACCCTAGCCTTTCCCTTGCGAGGGCAAGGAGGAACTTAACACTTGACACTTAAGCTTAGTTTGAAGTACACCCTGCCAGCGCCCACGGCGGGACGGCAGGGCAACCAGAAGGGACGAGGTTCTCCTGACCACGTGGCCCTCGATCTGGGAAGCGAGAGGCGTTCCATTAGTGGACGCGCCCCTCACGCCCGACTTTTGGGCGGCCCCGGCAGGCCGTTTGTTTTGACGTTCTGTGACAGGCCCCGCACCCCCACCTCAGGGCCGACCGGGCGACCGGAATGAATCCCGGTGTCCCGATCCGAGCCTTCAGAGCGGGCCGGCTGCACTTTCCGTCCCTGCGGTCCCAAATACCGGAACCACCCGAATACCACTTTATTCGACAAAATGAGGTGCAGCCTACAGCCTTAGAAAACTAATCCTATATCAGTCAATACCTCCAACGAGAGGGTGGTGGGAGGGTGATGGCAGGGTGATGGGAGGGTGATGGCAGGGTGATGGGAGGGTGATGGCAGGGTGATGGGAGGGTGATGGGAGGGTGATGGCAGGGTGATGGGGGAGGGTGATGGGGCAGGGTGATGGGGCAGGGTGATGGGAGGGTGATGGCAGGGTGATGGGAGGGTGATGGCAGCGTGATGGGAGGGTGATGGCAGGGTGATGGGGGAGGGTGATGGGGCAGGGTGATGGGAGGGTGATGGGATGGTGATGGGATGGGAGGGAGGAGTTTGTTTTGACGTTCCGTGACAGGCCCCGCACCCCCACCTCCGGGCCGACCGGGCGACCGGAATGAATCCCGGTGTCCCGATCCGAACCTTCAGAGCGGGCCGGCTGGGGAGTGCCAAGCACCCCGTACCTGCACTTTCCGTCCCTGCGGTCCCAAATACCGGAACCACCCGAATACCACTTTATTTGACAAAATGAGGTGCGGCCTACAGCCTTAGAAAACCAACCCTAAATAAGTCAATACCTCCAACGACACAGGCGCGCATTCGTGCCGCGTGACGTGGTGACGTCATCGCGCTTTCACCTTAAAAGATTTATTTGATATTTTGATATAAACCTTAGAAAACCACCCTACAGAAGTCAAATGGTCCAATAAAGGGTGATGGGAGGGTGATGGCAGGGTGATGGGAGGGTGGTGGGAGGGTGATGGCAGGGTGGTGGGAGGGTGATGGCAGGGTGATGGGAGGGTGATGGCAGGGTGATGGCAGGGTGATGGCAGGGTGATGGGAGGGTGATGGCAGGGTGATGGCAGGGTGATGGGAGGGTGATGGCAGGGTGATGGGAGGGTGATGGCAGGGTGATGGGGGAGGGTGATGGGGCCTCCCTATAGAAGTCAGTATCTCCAACGATACAGGCGCGCATTCGTGCCGCGTGACGTGGTGACATCATCACACTTTCCCCTCAAAAGACCCATTTGATATAAGTTAATATTCTGATATAAGCTTTAGAAAACCAACCCTATATAAGTCAATACCTCCAACGAAATATATTCCTAATGAAATATTCCTAATTCCTAATTCCTAACGAAATATATTCCGAATGAAAAAACCCCGGAGTTCCTAAATCCCAAATCCCATACCATCCGATGTCAATCCATATATCTATACCTCACTACGAACGTTCTGCATCTAATGATAAGCATTAAAACCATCAAAAAATATTTTGTGACCACTTTATTTAACAAAATGAGGTGCGGCCTAGCATCTAGTCGAGACCAAGTCACCCAGGCCGATCACCCATTCCGACCCCAAATTCCTCATCGACGATAACTAAACAATATATTATATGAATCGCACCGTACATACCTCCTTCTAGATCTTGTTCTTGTCTTGATATACTCACTCAGGCTCACTCTATCACGACTGAGTCCTCTCAGCTCTTCCAAATGGCGTCCGTTCCGCCTCGTGTCCAGTCCAGCTCCGAGCTCTTCTTCTTCGAAAGACTTTTGACCCTCATGGTGGGGGCGTGATGACGTCACTGCGCTTCAGTCTTAGAAAACTAAGGGCGTGATGACGTCACTGCGCTTCAGTCTTAGAAAACTAATTTTTATATAAGTTAATATTTTCAATAACTCCTAGAGGCGAAGTCTTAGAGAATTTCGCCATAAGAAATAGAGTCCTTCGGCGATGGAAATTTAACACAGTGTTTTCCTATGTAACTTTACCCTGAGGTAATTTTACCAAAAATCCCCGAAATTTCACGGGTCCAGCCCTATTGAGTGCCTGCGGCCTCTCAAGTCCCTTCACAGAGTCGGGCTAGAGTCAAGCTCAAAAGGGTTTTCTTTCCCCATTGATTCCGCCAAGCCCGTTCCCTTGGCTGTGGCTTCGCTGGATAGTAGATAGGGACAGTGAGGATCTCGTTCATCCATTCATGCGCGTCACTGTTTAGATGACGAAATGAATGAGTTCATTCATTTTCGCTGCATGATTTTTCGGGTGACACCGTCACAATTTCGGTCTTCGAGGCCGGCCGATAGGCACAGTGTGACCGGAATGGACGAGGTTCTCCTGACCACGTGGCCCTTGACTTGGTTTGTCCGCACAATGTGGGCGCTTTCAGGATGAACTTTAGCCGGGGAGCGTTTGGGTGCGTGGCGCCTTTGGGCGTCCCGGTCTGATACTGCCGCCCACGCGCAGAACACCTTGTGAGTGCACGTGGGTCCCGGCGGTCCCACTGGCCTAGCGCTACCATGTTTAGACAGCGAAATCCATCCCCGGGCACCGGCAAGCCAGGCACGGTAGGACACCCGCGGAGCCCCGGCGGACCAGGGGCGCGCGAGCCTACGCGTTAGCGTGCTACGGCGGAATCAACGGCTTCGGCCACGGCCGAGCCGATACTCGGCCCGGTCGCCCGGAAATGAACTGGTTCGACGCCCACGCTAGAGAGGTCGTGGGCGACTGAGATGTATTTACAAATTAGTTAATTAATTTGAGACGTCCGATTTCTAGTGTTTGGAAATTTGGAAGAGCTTGACCCTAGCCTTTCCCTTGCGAGGGCAAGGAGGAACTTAACACTTGACACTGAAGCTTAGTTTGAAGTACACCCTGCCAGTGCCCACGGCGGGACGGGTGACACCGTCACAATTTCCGTCGGTGACGCCTCCCTATTGACGGGTGACACCGTCACAATTTCGGTCTTCGAGGCCGGCCGATAGGCACAGTGTGACCGGAAGGGACGAGGTTCTCCTGACCACGTGGCCCTTGACTTGGTTTGTCCGCACAATGTGGGCGCTTTCAGGATGAACTTTAGCCGGGGAGCGTTTGGGTGCGTGGCGCCTTTGGGCGTCCCGGTCTGATACTGCCGCCCACGCGCAGAACACCTTGTGAGTGCACGTGGGTCCCGGCGGTCCCACTGGCCTAGCGCTACCATGTTTAGACAGCGAAATCCGTCCCGGGCACCGGCAAGCCAGGCACGGTAGGACACCCGCGGAGCCCCGGCGGACCAGGGGCGCGCGAGCCTATGCGTTAGCGTGCTACGGCGGAATCAACGGCTTCGGCCACGGCCGAGCCGATACTCGGCCCGGTCGCCCGGAAATGAACTGGTTCGACGCCCGCGCTAGAGAGGTCGCGGGCGACTGAGATGTATTTACAAATTAGTTAATTAATTTGAGACGTCCGATTTCTAGTGTTTGGAAATTTGGAAGAGCTTGACCCTAGCCTTTCCCTTGCGAGGGCAAGGAGGAACTTAACACTTGACACTTAAGCTTAGTTTGAAGTACACCCTGCCAGCGCTCCCGGTGGGACGGCAGGGCAACCAGAAGGGACGAGGTTCTCCTGACCACGTGGCCCTCGATCTGGGAAGCGAGAGGCGTTCCATTAGTGGACGCGCCCCTCACGCCCGACTTTTGGGCGGCCCCGGCAGGCCGTTTGTTTTGACGTTCCGTGACAGGCCCCGCACCCCCACCTCCGGGCCGACCGGGCGACCGGAATGAATCCCGGTGTCCCGATCCGAACCTTCAGAGCGGGCCGGCTGCACTTTCCATCCCTGCGGTCCCAAATACCGGAACCACCCGCATACCACTTTATTCGACAAAATGAGGTGCGGCCTACAGCCTTAGAAAACCAACCCTATATAAGTCAATACCTCCAACGACACAGGCGCGCATTCGTGCCGCGTGACGTGGTGACGTCATCGCGCTTTCACCTTAAAATATTTATTTGATATAAATTGATATTTTGATATAAGCCTTAGAAAACCAACCCTACAGAAGTCAAATGGTCCAATAAAGGGTGATGGGAGGGTGATGGGAGGGTGATGGGAGGGTGATGGCAGGGTGATGGCAGAGGGTGATGGCAGAGGGTGATGGGGGAGGGTGCTGGCAGGGTGATGGGAGGGTGATGGCAGGGTGATGGCAGGGTGATGGCAGGGTGATGGGAGGGTGATGGGAGGGTGATGGCAGGGTGATGGGGGAGGGTGATGGGGCAGGGTGATGGGAGGGTGATGGGATGGGAGGGTGGAGTTTGTTTTGACGTTCCGTGACAGGCCCCGCACCCCCACCTCCGGGCCGACCGGGCGACCGGAATGAATCCCGGTGTCCCGATCCGAACCTTCAGAGCGGGCCGGCTGGGGAGTGCCAAGCACCCCGTACCTGCACTTTCCGTCCCTGCGGTCCCAAATACCGGAACCACCCGAATACCACTTTATTTGACAAAATGAGGTGCGGCCTACAGCCTTAGAAAACCAACCCTAAATAAGTCAATACCTCCAACGACACAGGTGCGCATTCGTGCCGCGTGACGTGGTGACGTCATCGCGCTTTCACCTTAAAATATTTATTTGATATAAATTGATATTTTGATATAAGCCTTAGAAAACCAACCCTACAGAAGTCAAATGGTCCAATAAAGGGTGATGGGAGGGTGATGGCAGGGTGATGGGAGGGTGATGGGAGGGTGATGGGAGGGTGATGGCAGGGTGGTGGGAGTGTGATGGCAGGGTGATGGCAGGGTGATGGGAGGGTGATGGCAGGGTGATGGGAGGGTGATGGCAGGGTGATGGCAGGGTGATGGCAGGGTGATGGGAGGGTGATGGCAGAGTGATGGCAGGGTGATGGCAGGGTGATGGCAGGGTGATGGGGGAGGGTGATGGGGCCTCCCTATAGAAGTCAGTATCTCCAACGACACAGGCGCGCATTCGTGCCGCGTGACGTGGTGACGTCATCACACTTTCCCCTCAAAAGACCCATTTGATATAAGTTAATATTCTGATATAAGCTTTAGAAAACCAACCCTATATAAGTCAATACCTCCAACGATACAGGTGCGCAAAATACAAAATCACAAAAGATTTATTTGATATAAGTTAATATTTTGAATAACTCGGTCAATATCAATCCGAATTTCGCCAAATAAAGGTTCCCGTTATCCACAGATACCCCTGTATCCTCCTAGAGGCGAAGTCAGGATGAATTTCGCAAAAATTAAAGTCCTTCGGCAACGAAAATTTAGCATGGGGTTTTCCTATGTAAATTTACCCTGAAGTAATTTTACCGAAAATCCTGGAGATTTCACGGGGCCAGTTTCTGTCGAGTGTTAAGACGTACTGGCGACTGCGAAATCCGGAATCAGAATTAAAATCCGAGCCTCCGTTAGCTCGAAGGACCCCCCAAAACAAATCGCATATATTCCTAATGAAAAAGAACCCCGGAGTTCCTAAATCCCAAATCCCATGCCATCCGATGTCAATCCATATATCTATACCTCACTACGAACGTTCTGCATCTAATGATAAGCATTAAAACCAACAAAAAATATTTTGTGACCACTTTATTTAACAAAATGAGGTGCGGCCTAGCATCTAGTCGAGACCAAGTCACCCCGGCCGATCACCCATTCCGACCCCAAATTCCTCATCGACGATAACTAAACAATATATTATATGAATCGCACCGTACATACCTCCTTCTAGATCTTGTTCTTGTCTTGATATACTCACTCAGGCTCACTCTATCACGACTGAGTCCTCTCAGCTCTTCCAAATGGCGCCCGCTACGCCTCGTGTCCAGTCCACCTCCGAGCTCTTCTTCTTCAAAAGACCTTTGACACTTATGGCGGGGGCGTGATGACGTCACTGCGCTTCAGTCTTAGAAAACTAAGGGCGTGATGACGTCACTGTGCTTCAGTCTTAGAAAACTAATTTTTATATAAGTTAATATTTTCAATAACTCCTAGAGGCGAAGTCTTAGAGAATTTCGCAATAAGAAATAGAGTCCTTCGGCGACGGAAATTTAACACGGTGTTTTCCTATGTAACTTTATCCTGAGGTAATTTTACCAAAAATCCCCGAAATTTCATGGGTCCAGCCCTATTGAGTGCCTGCGGCCTCTCAAGTCCCTTCACAGAGTCGGGCTAGTGTCAAGCTCAAAAGGGGTTTTCTTTCCCGACTGATTCCGCCAAGCCCGTTCCCTTGGCTGTGGCTTCGCTGGATAGTAGATAGGGACAGTGAGGATCTCGTTCATCCCTTCATGCGCGTCACTGTTTAGATGACGAAATGAATGAGTTCATTCATTTTCGCTGCATGATTTCGGGTGACACCGTCACAATTTCGGTCTTCGAGGCCGGCCGATAGGCACAGTGTGACCGGAAGGGACGAGGTTCTCCTGACCACGTGGCCCTTGACTTGGTTTGTCCGCACAATGTGGGCGCTTTCAGGATGAACTTTAGCCGGGGAGCGTTTGGGCGCCCCAGTCTGATACTGCCGCCCACGCGCAGAACAACTTGTGAGTGCACGTGGGTCCCGGCGGTCCCACTGGCCTAGGGCTACCATGTTTAGACAGCGAACTCCGTCCCCGGGCACCGGCACCTACTCCCGGAAGCAAGAGAGATCAGCAGTGCCGGGCACGGTAGGGCACCCGCGGAGCCCAGGCGGACCGGGGACGCGCGAGCCTACGCGTTAGCGGGCTACGGCGGAATCAACGGCTTCAGCCACGTCCGGGCCGATATTCGACCCGGCCGCACCGGGAATGAACTGGTTCGACGCCCGCGCTAGAGAGGTCGCGGGCGACTGAGATGTGTTAACAAATTAATTAATTAATTTGAGATGTCCGATTCCTAGTGTTTGGAAATTTGGAAGAGCTTGACCCTAGCCTTTCCCTTGCGAGGGCAAGGAGGAACTTAACACTTGACACTTAAGCTTAGTTTGAAGTACACCCTGCCAGCGCTCCCGGTGGGACGGCAGGGCAACCAGAAGGGACGAGGTTCTCCTGACCACGTGGCCCTCGATCTGGGAAGCGAGAGGCGTTCCATTAGTGGACGCGCCCCTCACGCCCGACTTTTGGGCGGCCCCGGCAGGCCGTTTGTTTTGACGTTCCGTGACAGGCCCCGCACCCCCACCTCAGGGCCGACCGGGCGACCGGAATGAATCCCGGTGTCCCGATCCGAACCTTCAGAGCGGGCCGGCTGCACTTTCCGTCCCTGCGGTCCCAAATACCGGAACCACCCGCATACCACTTTATTCGACAAAATGAGGTGCGGCCTACAGCCTTAGAAAACCAACCCTATATAAGTCAATACCTCCAACGAGATTCTGCATTCAACATTCAACCCACAGCATTTAACCCCTGACTATCTCTTCTCCTTCTCCCTCCTTTTGCTTTAAATATTTCCCTATTGATTCTTGTCTTTTTGCAATTGTTGTTTTCATGTATTGTTATACATTATGTTTGCCACTCTGTCAAAGCGCCTTTGGGCTTCTGGAAAAGCGCTATACAAAATAAATGAATTATTATTATTATTATTATCACACCGGCTTTATTTATGGGTTATCAACCTCAAAATCTATTCCTACACATAAAACAAAGAAGGGAGAAGAGAGGGAGAAGAGAGGGAAAAACCAGAGTAGGCCAGCATGGGAGAGTAGGATTAGGCAGGTCCAAGAGTAGGTCCCAAGGCAGGCCCAGCAGTAGGCCCCAATGCAGGCACAGTAGGCCCCAGTGCAGGCCCAGCAGTAGGCCCCAGTGCAGGCCCCGCGGTAGCAAGCGTTTAATCCAAGCCAACCATCAGGTACAGAGGTGACCGCAGGGGTTGATCCGGCACAAGTCAACCTTCAGGTACCGTACCGAGGTTTCCACTGACAACTCTACAAACACACGAAAAGGCACTCCGCCATGAGGCCTCTTCCAAAATGGCCTCTCTCTCTCTCTCACTCTCTCACTCTCTCCCACTCTCCCACTCTCCCACTCTCTTTCTCTCTCTCTCTCTCTCTCACTCTCTCACTCTCTCTCTCTCTCTCTCTCTCACTCTCTCTCTCTCACTCTCTCCCACTCTCCCACTCTCCCACTCTCTTTCTCTCTCTCTCTCTCTCTCTCTCTCTCACTCTCTCACTCCCTCACTCTCTCACTCTCTCACTCTCTCCCTCTCTCCCTCCCACTCTCCCACTCTCCCTCTCTCCCTCCCACTCTCTCACTCTCTCACTCTCTCACTCTCTCACTCTCTCTCTCTCTCTCTCTCTCTCTCTCCCACTCTCCCACTCTCCCACTCTCTCTCTCTCTCTCTCTCTCCCACTCTCCCTCTCTCTCTCCCACTCTCCCTCTCTCTCTCCCACTCTCCCTCTCTCCCTCCCACTCTCTCTCTCTCTCCCACTCTCCCACTCTCTTTCTCTCTCTCTCTCTCTCTCTCTCTCTCTCTCTCTCTCTCCCACTCTCCCTCTCTCTCTCCCACTCTCTCTCTCCCTCCCACTCTCTCTCTCTCTCCCACTCTCTCTCTCTCTCCCACTCTCTCTAAAGGAGTGGGAGACAAGAGAAGGAAGCATAACAACAGTAGAGAACAGGGACATCAGGAGATCTGTGGAAAAGAGAGGGCTGGGGCGGAGTACACGGGATAAACAAGATGGACACTACAAAGTTAAAGAAATGATATGAGATGATGATGATGATGATGATGATGGTAAGGCTTAGACACATAGCCACTGAAGATGATGGCGATCATATCACCTCTGAAAGCATGTCTGAGGAGGGACCTTTCAGCCAATTATTTGATTTACTACAGGGATCTGGTGGTGATACGAGATGTACTTGATGCCTGACAAAATCTCTTGGAATTTATTTCTTCAGGTATAAAGACTATCGCGACCAGAATGGAAACTACACCCTGTTCTACTGGAAGCTACTTGCCATTCGTCTTGGCTTTATTATAGCTTTTGAGGTGAGATAATGACTCGGGTCATTTAAAAACGAAATCGGTTTACCAAGTGAGAAACCCATGTTACGGGGATGGATGGTAGTTGTAACAAGCAATTTCTAGTTTCCTGTATTTTTCACTGTGTACCTACCAGCACGTGGTGTTTTTCATCTCTCGTGTCATTGACTGGGTGGTACCTGATGTCCCGGAGTCACTGGAAATCAAGATCAAGAGAGAAACCTACCTCGCCAAGCAGGCTCTGGCTGATAATCAGGAGAAGCTACTTATGGTAAAGTCCCTTTTTTGTTATTTACAAGAGCAAGACTTGTGGAGGAGCATGGTAAAATTGACAGTGGGTTAGCAGGACAACAATTGAGCACATATGGGAGACTGGGAGTTTTATGAGGGAAAAGTAAGAGGTCGTCCAAAATTAGGCATTTTCTCGGTCGGTCGTGCAAAGAGTAGGAAGGGAAGGGGGGATTGGGGTTGCTAATCGTGTACGACTTTAAATGCTTTTTGAAAATGCCGATTTTAAATCTGCAATTGACTGAAGAAAAAACACTGAGATCAATAAAATGGAGAAAATAAACGAAAACATCCTTTGTCCAGCATGGGTACTTTGTGAAGAGTCACAGCTATCCCCGGCACAAAGGATAAATTTCCAAATTCCTGCCATAACCTTAGTGACAAGAAGATTTAGTTCCCAAAGCCAACCTCACAAGAACATGGGAATAATTGTTGCCATTAAACCAGAAGAAGGTCAAGCATCTAGCATTCACCATGTCACAATGACGCTGTGCAACCACATGCATTATACCGACATGGCACACCTTGCTTCGCCGCTGGCTACGCTGTGATTTAATGGCCAGCCAGTGCTAGTGGCACCCTGTATTAGTGTATTACTTTACACGTGTGTTCATGCATACTGTGTACGCATCACTTCGTGCATAGTGAGTTCAATGAGTGTGTGCACTCTTGACCTTTGACTTTACAGTTCCTAATAACTATGCCACGGCTGCTTCACCAACGTACGTAGGTAGGGTACAGGTTCTTCGTGGACAACGTGTGAAACATTGTGGTGCCCCACTCATTGTTGGGTGGTTTTGTGGAGATTATCAAATGTATTGCAAAATTACCCACAATCCTTCATAGAAGCCTCGTAAATCTCTACGAACATTTAGTAAGAGCGTGTGCGTGCATGTAATAATACATCGCGGTGCAACTTAATTGACAAAGGTTTAAAATTTGAAAACATTAAAGTGAAATGGTCCATTGGAGAATCAAAATATCACCCATAAATGCAAATAAGTGATTGCACAATACAAAATAGCCTGGTGTTGGCCTAGCGGTGAGGGTGCTGGCTTGGGATCCTAGGATCCTGAGTGGGAATCCCGGTCGATCGTTGAATTAACATTAGGGGGGTTGGCTCAGCCTATCGTCTTTCCGAGGTCGGCAAATTCTGTACCAGCTTGCTGGGATGAATGAGCCATTCGGGTATCCTGCGTCAGAGTGGCGACCCATCCAAGATTGTGCCCAATAGCCAAGGAAACTGCTTTGGCAGCCCTTTGCATCATTACTGTGCAAACAGGAATGGTCATCATCATCATCAATATAAATCAATATAAAATCTTTTTTTGATGAATAATAGAGTCTTAACAAGTAGAGCTACATTCAAAGTACACCGCATGCAAAATAAATGATAACATATCCTCCGGCACACAACATTGCCGGGGTGCTTTCGACGTCCGGCGATGCCACCTTGCAGAACATGGAGATGGAATTGAGAGGGAGTGTAGTGCAATAAATTATTGATAAATTGCGTAATTAAAATAAATAAATGATAATTGTAAAATAATTAATTTCTTAATCACTTGGCTAATATCATACCTAAACCACGACTGTTTCATCTGTAACTTTTTGAAATTGAAGTAATTAATCAAAAAAAATTAATTGATTAATTGATTAATCAATAAATCAAAAATACCCTTTACAGCCAAATCACTTGGTCATTGTCATGTCCAAATATCAGCTTCCTAGCTCAAAAGGTGTCTGAGATATTGCCCAGATGAGAAGGGAAATAATAAGGAATTAATAAATTGATAATAATTAAATAACTAAGCAATTAATTGATTAATCAAATAAAAATTAGCGTTTTTGCCAATACACTTGTTCACCATGGTGCCCAAATTTCAGCTTCCTTGCTCAAAGGATGGCTGAGATATCGCCTGGGCAAACAAACAAACAAACAAGAAAGAAAGAAAACAAATGTAGTGAAAACTGAGTATGCCCTTTTGGCGCGTCATCGCTGGTCCCTCTTTGGCACTGTTAGGGATATTTTCCTACAGTAGTATGTAATAGATGAACCAAAAATTCAATGTCCATAAACTTGTCAGAAGAGAGTCACAAATTTTAATTCCCGAGGAGGACAACACTTTCTGTCTTCAAAGAAATACACAGCAAGAAAACAATAACCTTTATCAACAAGAAGAGCACACTGCAATTCACGAAAGCACACAAGGAAGATTTACAACAAATCCTAGATCAAAGTCCTAAGTGAAAATCCTGGTACAGTAGGAATGCACAAAGAAATATCATACCAAACACCAGCATGCATAGAATACAGTTAACATACAGTATGAACATACAGAATCGACCAGCCAAGTGAAGTATCCTGGCTATTTGGACATCCGTTCTGATTTTTATACATTTTCAAGTGGGAGGAGCAAGTTGAGGGGGGAGGAGCGAAGAGAAGGGAGGAGAGCAGTAGGATTGGTTGGGCAAAGTTGGGTGGGAGGGAGCAAGTGGAGGGGGGAGGAGCGAAGAGAGGGGAGGAGAGCAATAGGATTGGTTGGGCAAAGTTTGGGTGGGAGGGAGCAAGGATCGGGGGATACAATGTGATTGGTCGAGTGAAATCTTGGGATGGGAGTGCCCCCCGCTGGGAGCAGATCTGCATTTACAAATCCTTTAATGAGAAGAATGTGCTGCTCCAGACTCTTCGGTACCAAGACACTATCAATCATAACGTTGTGTAAACGTTGCAGCGACGTTTTATAATGCCATTGCAGGGACATTTATGATTTAATATTGAGAAAATATACAATAAGAAAGTCCTTATTTAATCAAAAGGTCACTCAGTAGCTATGACAATCACATCCTTTTCCAATCTGCAAACTCATCTTTTCCTCATAAGTAAGAGGTATGAACCCATATAATACCAGAGAGCCAGAGAGAGCTAGCCTACATGGATTTTCTATAGGATTTTTATATTTTAAACTAACCTTCATCAAATACTAATAAGCTATTTGATTCAGTTTTTAATTATCGTTCTTTTGAAAGATTCCACTGAGAATGCTGACAATTCCATAAAACTATTTATTAAATAAACTATAAGTGAAAAAGAAAAAAGCGTGCGCTGAGCTTATCTTAACAACAGTCAGCGAAGAGCGATTTATCCACTCCCATTGTTCGACTCTGCAAAATAATTACCAAGTATTTGCATTCGTACTAAGTCGATTATTCACAGTCACAAAGAAAGCTTGTTTACCGAGCGCATTGGTAAGCAAGCCTCGATAAACCAGAAATTACTTCAGAGAGCCTGGTTAGACATTGTGGCATCAGTTGTATTATGTAATTATTTACCAAGAAAACAATATCTTTTCTCCAATTTGCTTATATAATTCAATAACACATACTCGATCCAACATTACATTATTTCCAAAAACCCTATTTGTAATAATATTACCCTCAGCCATTCATGACAATATGTGGTCCACCATTACCTCCACTAAGAATTTTTACTCTTCTCGAGCAACGATTTTGGTCAGTGCCGGAGATAACTTGCCAACTGTATGAGATCCCAAATTTTGCATGGAAACCACAAAAAACTTGCAGACTAGGAAAGCAGGTTTTTGGCTCATATAAATTACTCGCTTCATAAATTTACACTTCCACAGCGCCCAGCGATGATGTCATGTAGCATCTGGAGATTTAATAGGAAGGGGATGGAGTACATTTGCTACATGCTTTTTTTTTGCTTTGACTTAAAAGGTCTGAGACTCTTTGTAGTACAGTACGGCGAAAATGTTGATAATTTTGGATGGCCCCTAACTCATTTTCATTAACCTAGGATGGAGGGGTGTTGCTTTCCAACCGAGATATGTTTTCCACAGTATTGCTGAGCACATATGATATGGTCATTACAAACTTTGTACCTTATGGTGACACCATGCATTGGCTAACACTTGGCAATTCAACATGGTATGAGGAATCCCAGGAACATAAGCGATATGCTAAGATGGGAATGCAACAAAGGCCGCACATTGTCAATCTGTTAACGTGTATCTGCTGCATGACACATGAGTGAACACATCTGACAATTGGAGTTACTCAAATGGACACTTTTGTCATACTGCAAACAGTACGGGATCTATGCTCAATCTAAGGAAACCAGGCATCGCACCAGTTTGAACCACGGTGAAGCTCGTAGTCAAAACAAATAACACTAGTCAGACTTTAATAAGAATAAAAACGATTATAGTTCTGTGGCTGTCCTGTAGCCAAAATGGTGAAACCACCTTGGCTTTTCTCCAAAAGAGTAAGGCAACTGTATCCCCAGATGCAAACATGTGTAATAAATAATTGTGGTACAGGCCACAGCTCCCATCATGAGTGTGATGTTTGTCATTGTTTAAATGGAATTTCTAACCATATTGAGCTCACTTTATTATCAGTCTGTCTCCCATGCAGCGGGAGATGAGGGTGTGTGTGTGTGTGTGTGTGTGTGTGTGTGTGTGTGTGTGTGTGTGTGTGTGTGTGTGTGTGTGTGTGTGTATGCGCGTGCATGCACGTGCGTGTCTCTCCACACGCAAGCCAACTTTCGTATTGCGCTCCCCGAATGATTACCTTAATATTATGTCCCCAAGTGGCCTTAGGCACACAGTTCAACAAACTTGTCTCGTTGCTTATTTCCATAATGTGAATTTCAGAAGGTGGAACGAAGTCCTCCCAGATCTCTAAGTATCTGCCTCTGCTTCAGTAAGGGATCATGATTCATGGACCAAGCTGTGGTTTTTTTTATTATTCTCAAAGTTTTGTTCCAATAACTCTTCAAGTTCGTTCCTGATCACCGAATAGCTTCTAACTGGTTTGTTTGTAGTAATATTCCCAGGGATGGCTTTTAAAATCTCTGTAACATTCTTTTTTTATCATTCCCATTGCTCCAACTATCACTGGTACAATTTCGGCATTTTTCAACTTCCGGGATCTTTTCACTTCATTTTTGAGGTCTTGGTATTCAGTCACTTTGTTGATTTCTGTGTTTTTAGGCCAAAATTGCTGAGAACCAACACCTCGATTAGCAATGCCTTTTTTATCTTTTTTTATACCTCAGTACTATATCCTGTCGCAATGCTTTGTTTTCTATGTTCACGCTGGATGGAATCATCAGCTCGTACATGAGCGTTACTTCCTTGTTTTCAATGACAGCTTTTGGTTCGTGTTTCCATAAGTTTTCTGAAACTGGGATATTGAGACTTTTGCAGATGTGCCAGTGGATTACTCTACATACCTTACCTTATTGTGCCTTTGGGTGTACAGCTGCTCTGACATGAGTTTTTTACATCCCGATAAAGTTACATTGCAAAATTTACACCTATTGGTGGCAAAATTGACACCTATTACATACTATTGGCAAGTCCTGCCATCTTAAATCCATTGGGGTAGTGTCCTTTGTCTTATTAATAATGAATCGTTCTGCACCTCAATGGAGCTGAACTCTTCTTCGCCATTCTAATGAGCCTGATTTTATGCCCAATTTGTCTAACTTTTTTTTTTAAATACCTTCCTGCTCTTTTTTCATTCTCCCATTTGTCAGTGTATGAATGAATGAATGAATGATCGTTTTAAGGCCATGTTCCCCGCTGGAGCGGGGGTTAGCCTTGCGGGCCCCATGACAATCATGGTTCCCTGTTTGAGGCAATGTTTTTATGGCCGGATGCCCTTCCTGACGCCAACCCTTAGTCGCCTCTTACGATGCGCAGGGATACGGTGTACCTATTCTAAACCGGGGTACACACCGGGAGATATGTGTATATCCAATCATATTGCGTTGTATATTTGTCTTTCATATTTTTTGCAATCATTGGGGCTATATTCATTGCTGTTTTCAGGTTCATGTGTGACATCTGCTCGCACCTGTCTTTGGAATTGTTTTGTAATGTGGCTTAGGGATACCTCTTCTGGTGTGCTTGTGCTGTCTTTATGTTTGCTTACAAATTAAATTCTGTAGTCTTTTGAACTCTTCATGTACTCAGCCAAATCTACTTTTGTCATTCTGTGCACTTGGTTGAGCTCCATTAGGCTGCTACCTTCTTCTCGTCTCGGCAGGTACATTCACGGAATGCATTGATATTTGTGAAACATTTTGTGGATGGTGAGGAGTTTCCTTGTTTTGATGTCTAGTTTGTTGATTTGCGCTTGTGGCCAGTTTATTATTCCGCAGCTATGTATACTGGAATTGCTGGTTGGTTTATGGCTTTCGTTTTGTTTATTGGGAAGAGGTTTGTTTTCACGATCAGCATCGGTGGTGGTTTTCATGATTTTCAGAATAAGACTAATTTGGTGGCCCTCGTCTACTCTAAGGTATTTGTAAGATGCTTTGTTGTCTCGCTCATGTAGCCTATTGTTGTATCGAGGTCAATTTTTTATGTTGTCTGTTTCTATTGGTTTCTTGTATGAATGTGCACTTGGCACACTTATCTAGTCCAAATTCCGTTTAACCCTTTGAGTACGGATGACGTCCAGTGCCGCAACCCGTGAAAAAGTTTTGTGTACGGATGACGTTACTACACGTCTTCGACTATACCTATAAATAGATCGTCAGTATGTGGTTGCATTCCCGCACCAAAATGCCAAATTAATCCCGTACCGTGGGGTGTATTTTTTATCAAAAAAAAAATCCCGTACTCAAAGGGTTAAATGCCGTTGGAGTACTGTTTCACTCATTTCAGTTGTTCTTCCCATTTTTCATTGTTTGGTGCAGAGTTTTAAACCATGCATGTACAGTAGATGTGTCACCTTTCTTGTTTCTTTGGAATGCTCTCATATTGGACGTCAGGGTGTATCCATGTCCTTTCTCATTAATGGGGGTGCTCAGTGGGTTAATGACTAGGCAAAACAGGAGGGGTGAAAGGCTGTTACCCTGGAAGATCCCATATCGTATTTCCTTAGGAGTGCTGCAATATCAATGTGGTATTCCAAAGCTCCATTGATTTCTCTATCAGTTTGATTATTTGGGGGTTGATCTTGTATAATTGCATGTATTTTATCATCCATGAATGGGGGACACGATTTTTCAGGTTATTTTCAAACATGAGGTTTTGTGTTCTCGCTTTATTGACTTCGTTGTCGTTTTTCTGATCTTTCCTGCTAGTAGGGTCAATATACGACAAAAACCCACCTAACCCCAAAAAAATTTATACAAAAGGTTTTTCAATGGATTCTGGTACCATTGGGCATGCTAAATAACATACTAAAAATCTAGTAACATCTGACTTCCGGAAAGGGGTCATTTTCAAGATGGCGTCCAAGATGGCCGCCAGGAGCTTAAAATGGCCATATCTCAATTATTATTCAACCTAGAAAGGTGGTTTTGGTGTCTAACCCTAGGTTTTAGGGCTCAAGGAATCCAATTGAATCAACAAAATTACCATCAGTTAATTATTTATTGACAAGTCCAAGATGGCATCCCAAGGTGACATCCTGATCCACTAAAATGGCTCTGTCGAATAGTAGTCAACCTATGCATCCAACAGACTCATATTCATGCACATTCACACCTTCCTGAGCCACAAGACCAGAGACAATGTTCCTTAATGAAGAGTCTGGCGAGAAAGGTGAGCATCCTACAAGTTTTGAACTGATCTCCTCCAGGTCAGCAGCGTCCCTTTTCATCCTTGACTCCGTCAAATCCTTGTGCTGTTCAGATGTCGTGTATGACAGGTTGGTGAACTCCTGCATTGCGATATTCTACTCTGATGTTATGGGGCTTGACATGGTCCAAAGGGCTCTCTGCTCTTCAGACATTTACTTAGGCAGTTAAGACCGAAAAATAGGGCGTATCGTTCATTTTTTCAGGAAAGCACCAAATTTGGCACAGATGTAGTATGGACCTATACAATTGTTTTCCTGAGGGGCGCCCAAAATTCAGAACCCCTGGTGGCCGCCATATTGAATTTCAACATGACCGCCCTCTATGACCTATTTCCCTCAATAACTTCTATACTATGAGCGATAACACCACAGTTCCAGTGTCTTACCCCATGTTTTCATGGTCTCTGAATCCAATGGGATCAATTGCATAAAGATTGGCATCCGTCATCTTTAATTTCAAGATGGCCGCCATGGTGTTTCCATTTTCCTTGAATCTCTCATAGTATTTTAGGTAAAATTTCAATTCCAAGTGATACACATTGTTTTATTGGTCTCTGATAACAATGGAATGGTATTAATTAATCAAAGTTACACACAGTTGCAGTTTTAACTTAAAATATTGTGGGCACTTGAAAGGTGGAGGCTCTCGCACAGACGCGTAGTACTACAAGCACTGTCCATCGCAGTCACACAGTGATGTGCAGGGCAGATTTGCCCTGGAGCATTTACAGTTGCCTTTACAGGCCGACTTACAATGGCAGCTTGTAAGCTCTGAACATGCCTCCTGTATCAGTGGTATTGTGGTCCAAATTGGTGTCCAAGAAGTCCCTGTTTTCATCCAGCCCCAATCAGCTGGTGATGGAAGTTCTGGGTAGGGCACAAGTGCCTGACTCCATACGTGTCCAGCCTGAAAACATGCACGTTTTAGGTGTTGTTCGAAGGCGTCTGCTGTTGGGGGAATGTGATCAATTGTTCTTGCCTTCTTCGTGAACAAGTGTCGGCGCATGTCATTCACTGTCTTTATCTCGGTAGTCCGGTCAGAGGATGGCAACATATCTTTCGATGCTCTGTAGTTCCACAGTAATAGCGTCCACAGATGGCCTATAAGCGAGAGCATGAAAGGTCTGCGTGATGCTGGGGTATGCCTCCCAAGCCTTCCAGGCTGTCTTTTTCCCAATTTGGGCAAAAAATGACACTGTCGCAGCCAGTGAAGGCATGAAATAATGGCAAAGACTCGGACTTCCTGCGGCCAAGGCCGGTGGCAATTTTATGGATGGCAAGGTAGCGGTAGCTTTTACCAGTGCCAATGGCAATCCAGAGTTCTTCCACACCTGTGACTGGTAGATAAAGTAGTGTGCTATTGCCAATACCACAATACAAGACCAAGACCACTCATAGTATAGAAGTTATTGAGGGAAATAGGTCACAGAGGGCGGTCATGTTGAAATTCAATATGGCGGCCACCAGGGGTTCTGAATTTTTGGGCGCCCCTCAGGATTGTATAGGTCCATACTACATCTGTGCCAAATTTGGTGCTTTCCTGAAAAAATGAACGATGCTTCCTCTTAACTGCTCTGCTAATCCCGCTTCCGCGTGTCAGACCTCCAGTCGTCATTTCTTTTGGAAATGTCTAAAAAATATGGATTTTGTTTATGCATACATGTACCAAATAATATACTTATTCCTTTTTAGATGAAAATAAATTGTTTGTCAGATTTTTCAGCCCCCCCCCCCCCCCCCCTCTCCCCAATATAAAATAGTCTGTCCCTTGCCATAACCTCTCAAGCTTTGTACAAACCTTTGTCTGTAATGATCACTGAATACTGTGGACTGGAGTCGCAGGTGGCAGTGGTGTAGACACATTACACTCTTATCTCCAATCTGAAACACACACTTGGTTCATTAGCTGGTGAGTCGGAGGATGACGATGAATAGCGACTAACTGTATAAGACAACAAATGCCTAATGGGCTGGTAAACTTGGCTTACTGGATTACCTGATTACTTTGTGCTTATTTAAGTAATTTTGATGATTTCCTGGGTGCCTTAAACCTAGGTATACACACTGAAAATATCTCTCTAGGTTGACTACGATTCGACAGAGCCATTTTAGTGGATCAGGATGTCACCTTGGGATGCCATCTTGGACTTGTCAATAAATAATTAACTGATGGTAATTTTATTGATTCAATTGGATTCCTTGGGCCCTAAAACCTAAGGTTAGACACCAAAACCACCTTTCTAGGTTGAATAATAATTGAGATATGGCCATTTTAAGCTCCTGGCGGCCATCTTGGACGCCATCTTGAAAATGACCCCTTTCCGGAAGTCAGATGTTACTAGATTTTTAGTATGTTATTTAGCATGCCCAATGGTACCAGAATCCATTGAAAAACCTTTTGTATCAATTATTTTCGGGTTCAACCATATGTTGACCCCTCTATGCTATCATTTCTATTTTGAGTTTGCTCTAAGCAAACAATTACCTATAGGTGTTTATTTAAAATTTTGTATTTGTTTCTTATTCTTTGGATAATCCTCATTAGCTTTGTGCTTCGATTTCCCCTAATGAAGTGTGTGTGTGTGTGTGTGTGTGTGTGTGTGTGTGTGTGTGTGTATGTGTGTGTGTGTGTGTGTGTGTGTGTGTGTGTGTGTGTGTGTGTGTGTGTGTGTGTGTGTGTGTGTGTGTGTGTGTGTGTGTGTGTGTGTGTGTGTGTGTGTGTGTGTGTGTGTGTGTGTGTCTTCACAAGCAAACCAACTTTCATATTGCGCTCCCCGAATGATTTACCATAGTATGTCCCCAAGTGGCCTTAAGCACACAGTTCAACAAAGTTGTCTAATTTAAGCACAAGTTGTTTTTTATCTTTAATGTGGATTATATCGAATCAAACGGAAGACCAAGTACTAGTTTAGAGTCATCAGAAGGAACCCGAATAAGTATAGAGCAAAGGAACTTGGATGGGATTCGGGTTTCAGCTGCAACTCCTCTACCCTCAAACCCATCCAAGCACAGCTGAACTTTACAGAATTTTTTTGCAAGAATTCACTTTTCTCTAGACAGATATATAAAGAAAGATAAATAAAGAGTAAAAGGGATGAAAGAAAAAGCAAGAATTAGAATGAATAAAGAGAAATGTGAAATGAACAGATGTCGGAAAGAACCCGGATAGATAGATTTCAGTTATCGGATAGATATAAAGTTATCTGCGCCCATTCCCGACTTTGTTTACCCATACCGTGACCTGATGTATGCTGCAATCAATACCTATGGGTTTGGCAAAGTTATCCAATTTAAACATAACATTTTAATCTCTAATTTCATCCCAAATCGATTCAGGACAGCTGTTCACCACCATCTCAGATCGTTCCCCATCCAAAACCATAATCATTTCTTCCCCCGTTAAATTTTGCATCGCACCCCACCTCAATTTTCCAATTTTTCCTTCCTGAGAGTTTGTGTATGTATCCATCTTATCCACCCACTGTACTGCATTCTTCCCTACCACTCATTCTTATTCGCACCCTTATTTGTCCAAGTTATATCTATTTTGTCCCTCGGCCCTACTGTTGGTGTTTCCTTTTTCTCTTTCTGCTGTTCCTTTTGCCCTGTTACTTCCTGATCCATTCTATGTTCCAGCTCTTCTACGTGCCTTGACTTTGTGGACAAACAAAAACAACCTTCAGGGTGCAAAATGTCCAAGTTAGAGATTATTAATATGCTGCTTTATAACATGTGTACTCTTCTTTTTTGTTTTGTTTTGGGGGTAATGGGGAACAGTTGGGCACAATAAAAGGGTTGGGTTAGGGAGGGTTAATGGGGATAATGAAGAGAATGTATTGGTCAAGATGAGGGATGGCATGAGGTAACGGTGCACTGCCTGCTTGAAACTCTGGAGGGAAGAGTGAGACAGAACAACCTCTGGAAGGCCATTCCCAGGACTGGAGAAGTGAGGAATAAAGGCGCTGAGATGTGCAGTCAGCCTGGATTTTGGAAGTATAACCAGGAGGTGTTTACTGGAAGAACAGATGCATCCTGGAGTTGCTGGGAAAGTCGGATGATTGAGAGAGCACTGGGAGTAATTTGGGAGAACGGAGAGTAGAAAACAGAGAGCTCACAGACTTCAGCCTCATCACAGGAGATTCCAATAATGGTGAGTTTTAAATTCTACAGAATCCAGGAGAGATAGATGTGATGCTGGAGCACCAGCCCATAGTGGATAACAGTACTCCACTGAGCTATAGACAAAGGTTTTGGAGACTGAGTAGCTCTGGTTTTCCAAGGAAAGACTTTGGTTAGAGACCGAGGACTTGCCGGAATGTACTTTTGGAAGATGCCCAGTCTGAAGCTAATTTTTGAGGCCAGCTTTGCTATATGGTTGGTCCAGGAAAGGTCGATTGTGAGGCCGAGAAATTCAAGAGGCTGAACCTCTTACCGTGGACGACCAAGGAAATAGATGGGGTTGGTTCAATTGATGATCATTTCAAAATTATAGGGTGAGAATGAGGTTTTGAGGATTGAAGGACATGTTCCATTTACTAGACCAGAGTCTAATCCTTTCTAGATGAACAGAAAGAGACGCAGCTGCTGTCTGCCTATCAGAGGGATGGGGGTGCTGTGCTACACAATGTGGATTCATCTGCAAAAAGGGAGAGAGGGTTTTCCAGAGCATTGGAGACCTCATTAATATAGAGGAGGAACAAGATGGCTAAAAACACTGCCTTTGGGAATTCTAGCCTCCAGCAGGAGAGGGTTCAATTTATGGCCACATATTCATTGTATGAGTGGAGTAAGTGTGAAACACAAGAATGAAGGTAGCCTTCGATGCCACAGGCAGACATCTTGGCAAGAAAAGCAGGATGCCGGACTGTTGAATGCCCAATATATGTCCAGGGAAACTATACTAACCTTTTGTTTGATATTTAGGGCCTCCAACCATTGCTAACAGAGCAGCAGAAGCATGTCCAGTTGAGTGACCGGGTTGGAATCCAAACTCTTCACCCTGTGTCTGTCTGTGTATCTGCAAGTTGTTGTCAAAGGCCATCTTTTATTATCTCGACTTCTTATAAATGGTTGCCTGTGTCACAGGTTTCCGACTCGTTCACATACAAATTAATAATGATTAGACAGGTATAACCATTGCTAATATGACATTACCATTTCCGACATCTTTTTCAGGTTATATACGGATGTGGGAATTTATTAGCATCGCACATTCACAAATTAACATGATAGGCTATTGTAACAGTGCTGTAAGTGAGTGTGCACTAGTTCTCAGATCTACTGTTATCTATATACACCCTGGGTTTGCTCTGAAATGTTAAATACTCTGTCTTGTTGGTTGTTTTCCAATTTCTGGCTCAAGTAAACTCGGAGGTGTCTGATGGGATACAAATTATAAACTAGGTTGAGACATAGTCGTGGACACAAATGATAGTTGAACTATTACTGTTTCCCTTTTCAATACAGTCTATGTGAGGAGTCACTTCAATTCAGGTCCAATTTATAGGACAGGAAGCCCTATGTGGTCCTACCAATGTTTAACCAAACTCTATTCACATCCATCTTGAAAGCGTCAACTGATGACGCTTGAATGGTCTCTTCTCATGTAGTCCATTCCAGGCATCTAGTCCATCCTCCTACGAGCCGCAGGCTTTGTCAGTTTCCAGAAATGACCACGAAGATGGACATCCCAGCTGAGACAAAGTGGTTCTTCAAGGAAAACATGAAGCAAAGTCGATAACTATTTTTTCTGCCACTGCAGTTCCAAATTGATCTCTCGCACGAACACATCTCAACACGAACAGCCCTTTGAAAAGTTCTCAGTTTGACATAGAAGCAGAAAAATAAAATAATTGTTAACTTTCAAGATTACACTGAACTTTTGTTTGCCCTACATCGGAGTTAAAATTTAAGGGTGAAATTTTTGTTTTTGTTTCTGGAAATCCATTGGCATATATGTGTTATGAAACAATCTATGTTGCATTCATTATACCAGCATAATTACAAAGATATAATCAGCATTTTTCTCCCTCCTGTTGAATGACTTCCAGCACATTCATGATTTTTCATCTCTTCAAGCAGAAGTGATGTAGCTCTAGTAAGTCAACCCACTGTTAAGTCTGTTAAGCAGCCACTTGCATACGCGTACACTATTGGCTGCCAAAATGGGAGATCATGCCTGGGATGCATGTGAAATGAGAATGGAGCATACGATGCATGCATAGATGTGAAAATCCAACAGGTGCAGTTTGCATGTGTGGAACAAAACAAAAAAAGAAGAGCAAACTTCACAACCCCAACACCATCTGCTTTTGAGCCATTATATTGTAACCATCGTCTCCCAACTCTTGTACGAGACAAAATGGTGCAAAAGTTGGTTCATAACTTCTTGCATGCTCCACTTCCTCCAATCCATTCATAGCCAAGGAGAAAGGGGTAATTCATAGTAATGGCAGATCAGGACCTGATCTCCATTGCTGCTATGAAATGGCACCATTGTATGGAATGTACAGGTTCATGGCTGCTAGAAATAAACCACAAGGTGTGTGTAAGGTGCACTCTTCCATGTTCTTACCTGTTGTCAACGGGCATTTATATTTGGCCTTTATCATAAGCAGCGTTTCCACTTAGCAGATTGAAACAATCCAAATTCACAATGGATTCATGTACAGCATAAGCTCACCAGTCTGTGAACAAATTGCGTAAACCTCTGGCTGAACCTCCAGAACATGGAAAAGGGATTTCATTTCGAGAGGTCTCCAGGCTGCTCAAGCGGTGAGTTTGCATGTGGCTGAACTACAAATCAAGGATTCCGCAAGTCAAGTTTTTATTGCATTTCTTTTTTTTACGAATCTCATCTGCGCTGAATGTTGACCGCTCGCTCGCCTTCAGAGAATTGCATGCTTAAGCTGTATTAGTCACGCAACATTATTCTGGAAAAGCTTCATTCGGCATGCTTCCAGAAACCTTCGGAAAAGCCGTCACCAAGTTGCAATTCCACGTAAGTTTTTAATTAAACTGATCATTGTTGGAAATATTATTAACAATGTGATAAAGATCAACTCTCAAAAGTGGCATTTTATGAAACACTGTTACGAGCTGGGTCTCCGCGTGGTTTATATTTGGTTTTCCTCGAGGTAAGGAATTGTGTGCTGTATTATTGGTGGTCCAAATGAGCTTCTGGCTGATTAGATCACAATGAATAGCTGAGAGACAAGGCCATGCAGTTGCCACTGGAGATTTATTTAATGCAAGTTCAACCGCTTACCAAGGTCATGCGCAGAATGAAGATGACACCTAAACAACTAGAACGAAACTCAGTAGAGCACATAGTCTCGCATTGTGCACTTATTATGAACAAAAATACAATTGTTAACTCAACACGCTACTATTATGGCCCATGCACCCTATCATGACACTTGCACTGCCATTATCCTTAGCTTTATTGATTGATTAATTAGGCTATTTAACGACCACTTTTGTGCACACTAATGCTAAATTGCATCATTGAAGACAAATATGAAAAAAATTCAAACTATATTCTCCATGGCTAGTCGGTCATGTGTATGAAGTTTCGCATCAATCTGTTAAGCTGTATCCTGTGTCGGAGTGGCAACCAGTCCAGGATTGTGCCCAATAGCCAAGGAAACTGCTTCGGCAGCCATATGTATCTGAAGATGCAAAAGGAGTGGTCTTCTTCTTCTGATAATCTTTTCTGGAGAAGTTTTTTTTTAACGTTTTTATTTTCAATTCAATATGGCCGTCATACCACGTGACTGATGACTTCATAGATTTAATTATTCACTCATATCGGATCGTAGATCAGATATACAGTGTTCTCCATAAGTATTGGAACATTGAAGTCAAATTTGGTATTATTGCTAAATACTCAAGAAATTTGGATTTGAGATCAAAAGATGAATAAGGCAAGAGTACAGAAGGTCAGCTTTTATTTCTTGGTATTTCTATGCCTTTTTTTTTTTTTTTTTTTTTTTTTACTATTGTAAAACAATTGTAGAACAATAGCACTTTTTATGTTCAGTCCCCCCATTTTAGGTAAGCATAAGTGTTGGAGCAAATGACTGACAGGTGTTTCTTGTTGCATTGATCATTCACACATGAAAGAGCTGTGAATGTCTAGTCTTGGTTTTAGCCTTTGCTTTTGCTTTGGGATTTTGCCTTTGGAGACGGTCGGCATAAACCAACATGAAGACTAGAGAACTGTCTATAAAAGAAAAGCAAGCAATTTGGAAGCTGAAAGAACAGAATAATTCAATTGGAACCAGAGCACAATATTGGGCAGAGCAAATACAACAATTTTGAATATCTTGAAAAAGAGAGAAACCACTTGTGTACTTAGAAATAGACAACGGCCAGGTCGGTAAAGGAAAACAACTGCAGTTGATGGAAAAATAATCAGAGCTGTGAAGAAAAACCCTGAAACAACTGTCAGTGACATCACCAACAACCTCCAGAGTCCAGAGTGCAGTGATGAGAGTATCAAATCTACCATTCGAAGACTTTGACAGCATTATTACAAAGGCTACACCGCAAGATGCAAACTTATCATCAGCACCAAAAACATAAATTCCAGATTAGAATTTGCCTTACAGAGGTGAGCCAGTAGAGTTCTGGAACAAAGTTTAATGGACAGATCAGACAAAGATAAACCTTCACCAAAGTGATCGAAAGGTGAAAGTGTGAAGAAAGAAAGGAACTGTATATGATCCAAAGCATAAGATAAGTTTGTATGCTTTGGATCATATACAGTTCCTTTCTCCCCTTTCTCCCCATATACAGTCCCCCCAATTTATCATGAACTTTTCATACAGCTTAAAGTCTAATTTCAATATTATAACTAGCCACCTTTTTACTCTAATAAACTTTGAGAATAGACATTTTAATTTTTCTATTATTTTTTCTTTTTTGTTGCATTTTCCTTTTCCTTTTCCTTATTTGTCTATTTTATTTTTAGTTTTTTCTTCTTTTTTTCTTGTCTTTTTTTTACATTATAGACAAACATTATAGAGTCATGTATAATAAAACAATTATCTCCATAGCAAATTATGAGTACACAAATGTTACCATCGCACTGAACCAATGCACTACCTAAGTCACTTGTGAAGAATTTGGGACAGTTTTCGAGCATTCTTCCACGACATCCATAGATCCCCAAATTGCATCCTGTATTGGGATGTCATTATATATTTGGATGGTCATAGAATGATCATGCTGCTACTAAATCAGTGGCATCTTTCTCCGTGGTTGCAAATGAGCCACATGCATCCATGGCTTCAACATAAAGTTTCATCCTCTGTAATCCATTTGGAACATGGTCAAGAAGCAGTCCCATGTGTTATTGCAATATTCAACAATGACTGCAACTCCCATGAATATTGATCTTTTAGTTTCTGCCTGGAAACGTTTGCAAAAGACTCCAGACAAGACAAAATAATGTTATAATCTCATACAGAAAACTGTTATAAAGTAAAATTAATGTCTCCGTACTATGTGCAAAATCAATACTTCAGATCATTCGTACATTATGGAACCCTGAATCCTGCCCAGCTCGTATCAATGCCATTTAAAAGACTTGCTGTGAATTTTTCGCACATCCCCTTTATTTTGTAAGTGGATTTCCAATGCGTTTGGAACAGATGGAAGTATTCTGTTCCAAATAACCGATTTGTAAACTTGACAAATCGTGCCAAAAGCAAAGCACGTTTCCATGTCATTCTCCTTAACCTCTGTCCTCTTTTCTTCCAGCATGCTGCACTTCCACCACCAACGTTGTGATGAGACCTTTGCAACAAAGAACAATCACGAAGAATGTGTACAAAATATTTGTAAAGAGTGTTTTTCCTCCTTTAGAGGTTTATACATGGAATCCTTATCATGGGTGTTCACCTTGCAGATTGATAAAAGTTGCCCAAAAAGCAATACACAGCTTGGGAATGTGCAGTTGATGCGACATGTGACTCCCTCCCCAAGTTCAATCCAATTGTATCGTTTGAAGCGTTCTGCGAAGGCCACCATGAGAGGCGATCTCCTTTGAGGTTTTGGAAAGTAAGCCAGCTTTTTACCTGGTTGTTGATGCAGATATGTACAGAAACATAATTTCCGAGTACACGTCTAATGATCGGATTAATTTAATTAATTGGAAAGGTGAATATTAAATTATTGACCTCCTGACAAATGCACGTTTGATTTATAATGTGATGCCCAAATAATACACCTTGAGACAATATGTGAATGTACTTTTATATTTTATTGGAAATTCTCAGTGAGGGTTGCTTTTGTATTATATATTATATGAATGAATCACAGTGTGGTTTGTTTGTCTTTCACATCGAGCTAAACAAAGCGTTTTTGCGTTACTAATAGTATTGCATTAACAGATACAACAAAGTGGGATTCCGTCAGACCCTCCTTGGTATATACATGCTACGGTGCTACTTCCTGTGTCAGAGTGACGACCCATCCAAGAGTTTGTAACCCTCGCCATATAAACTGCTTTGGCAGCGCTGATGCTCTGTATATAGCATGGTTCATAATCGGATCCAATCTTATGGTGCTATGAGTTATTTGCAGTATCAATGGTGAGCACCATTAGTGTCAGAAACTGGAAAGGTCTTGAGATGCGGGGAGGGGAAACTATGTATAGACATTTTCTCTCCCATTGTGCCAACAGCTTTGCTTTCTCAGTGGCTTCCTCAAACCTATTTAAATTAATTCAATGCTTTAAATACAATTTTCAGCAACAAGCGACTTTCAAAATGATGTATTCCACCCCAGAATGTTTGGTGCGTATGCGCAGACGACCCAAGAAACGGTGCTGTTCAGGGCATCATAACGTATATTGTGGAAGTGAGATAAGGATTTATTACCTAAAATGGCTCACAAAGCTTCTAAAATAAACTGAAAATACTTCAAAAAGTACCAGAGAGAAAGGGCTGTGCCTCTGCACAACAAATGACTTGAACACATTTCTCAGCTCGCCGAACAGGCACCTGCTCGTACTGCAAACTCCCGACCATGCGAGCCAGAGAAAGGACTGAGTGGATGGGCATGTGCTACACAAACTCCTAATGGATCACTACCACTGAATGGACTGTGTATCTGGATTAGATGCTTCAGAACACAAAGTGGGAGGACATATCTGTGGGCCTGTACATGTGTACAGGGTAAGGTTAAAATGATTTTTACTATGAATGATGTTGGTTGGGAGCTACAGGAGCTGTGAGTGCTGTTATGAATTTTGTTTGGTTCCGGGACCATGAGAAATGAATGAATGATCGTTTTAAGGCCATTTTCCCCGCTAGAGCGGGGGTTAGCCTTGCGGGCCCCATGACAATCATGGTTCCCTGTTTGAGGCAATGTTTTTATGGCCGGATGCCCTTCCTGACGCCAACGCTTGGTCACGCTCTTACAATGCGCAGGGATACAGTGTGCCTATTCTGAATCGGGGTACACACTGTGATCATTCATCCCAGCAAGCTGGTACTCAATTTGCCGACCTCGGAAGGATGACAGGCTGAGTCACCCCCCCTGGCGTTAATTCAGCGATCGACCAGGATTCGAACCCAGGATCCTAGGATCCCAAGCCGGCACCCTAACCGCTAAGCCAACGCCAGGCTAGGGACCATGAGAAATGATACTAGATTTTTGCCTCTATTGCTAAAAGGAAAAGTGTATGTGTGTTGTTGGTTGTTATCTCCAAATGCAGTTTTCAGAAGGTGGAAAAGAGCCCTCCAAGGTCTCAATGTATCTACCTTTGTGTGTGTGTGTGTGTGTGTGTGTGTGTGTGTGTGTGTATACATGCAAGTTGTTTTTGCCTGCTATCCCCACACATGGGTGGGCCTCAGCATTTGGAACGAAGATCTACCAGGCCTCAAAGTATCCACCTCTGTGTGTGTGTGTGTGTGTGTGTGTGTGTGTGTGTGTGTGTGTGTGTGTGTGTGTGTGTGTGTATGTGTGTGTGTGTGTGTGTATATAAAATGTGTCATGTATTGTTACAGCCACAGGTTTTGGGTCTACTACAAGGGGGATCCTCGGTTCTCCTCAAACTTACCGTGTCTGAGGCCACCGATATAATGAACAACCTCATACCATGGCGGGTTGCTGCCAATTGGTCTACCACGTGGTCCCAAGATCCTCCATCTGACCACCGTTTACCTGTGCCATTCCCATTGGAGGACGTGCCCTTGGCTATGCATCAATCTTGTCTTAACTGAATCTTAATTTGGGCTGCTGAGCTTACCGATGATGCATTCCAGACTGAATGAGCCAATCAATTGGGAAATTATAACCTCCCAGTCTAACCAATGTGTAAATAGCGCTGGATCAATAGGGAAATGACGAACGGACAGATTGAAAATGATGTTCAACACGAGGGAATTTATTATTTACAGAACAATGTAAGATGCAAAGATGTGAGCACTTTAATACACAAGCAAACAATCATGAAAAAGGGGGAATACAGTAAAAAAAAAAAAAAAAAAAGTACGAAAGAACAAAGGCCGTAAGCAATGAAGAGTGCCACGATATATACAGTAAAGAAAAATGGACGAGATGCAGATTTAATCCTATGCCTTACCTGCCAGCTATACACAACATGGTTACCCAATCAGACCATCCACGGGGAGGGATATGGAACAGAAAGAGGAGAAAAAGAACGAGGGTCATGATCTCTTGCTCACCAGCTTAAAGCAGTCCTGCTTCCAAAACCCAAATGGTAAAAGGGAGGGGTCGAGAGGAAAAATATTCGAGGTGTTTTAGGGTGGGTGACTAGCGAGTGTGGTGTGGTGCGTGAAATGTGGGTGGTGCAAGAGAAACTGTAAATACGTTTCCGCACTGGAATAGTGACTTGCAACCAAAAACGTGCACAACCAACTTTTCTGTCAAAATGCTTCTACTAAGCACACAAGCAGTTTTTTTTAATAACTAATAAGGTTTGTGTAATATGTGTTGTTTTTCTGTGAAGAAGCCCAAAACACACCATTTTATGAAACATACACATTTCTGCACGAGAATAGCGATTTGTAACAAAAACGTGCACACCAAGCTTTTGTGTCAAAAACTCTTCGAATCACTAGCGTGGATTGGCTCACCACGCTTGCCTCACGACAAGTTGCTACATTGGCTTTTTGAACATAGGATAATGAGCTGACTGAACTTGAATTGCTGTGTTGTCATGATTTATACCAATCATAATACAAACTTTTTTGTGATAATGTATTTGTAATATTGGTGTCATCGTTTATTTGTAATCTAAAAAGTTCCAAATGGTCTAGGGCTCCAAAGAGTCAACTGTCCAAGCTGGTCGAATGTGTCTAAAGCGTCTTATGGGTCTTTGAGGTCTTAAGGGTCATCATGGTCTTTGGGTTCCTCTCAGTCTATAAGGTATTTTTGGTCCTCTGGGGCTTTAAGGGTAAGGGTGTTTATGGTAATTTGGGTCTTCAGGGTATTTAAGGATATTCAGCGTCTTTTGGTTCCTCGGGGTCTTTGGGGTATTTTGCGTCTGAAGGGTTGCTTGGGTCTTTGAGGTCTTAAGAGTCTTTGGGGTCTTTAATGATCTTCAGGGTCTTTTGGTTCATCTGGGTCTTTTTGGTCTGTGAGTTACTTGGGGTGTGTGTTTACCTGAATGAGCATTTACCTGAATAAGCAATGAGCTTTACATTTACCATAACCAATTAACAGCTACAGCCTTATTACTTACAGATTGACATCTAATTAACCTCAACAAAATAAACCAGGAGGGGCTGTGGAAAGTGAGCCATAGCTAACTTACCTATTCTCCTTACCATACGATCCCCTTAGTTGCAAACAAAATTCAAAAATGTACACTTTTATGTTCAGTGGATGTCCCTCTCCGGTTTCCTCACTCCAAAGTCCTGGGAGCGCGGAGACAATGGCTTCAAAACAAACAAGTAGGCCTACCTTTATTGACAAATTACCATAACCAATTAACAATCCCAACTCATTGACCACGTCCCCGTTAGATGTCACCTGCTCCAGTTGTCAGCTGAGCCGAAATACCCAATTTAGAATCTACCTTTCCAATTTCACAGGCTACCTGCCCTCCATGGCACATTTCAAGTCGCATGGGATTGAGTGGAGGGAAGGGGCCTGTATTGCACAGGTACGGTGTGCTTGGGATTGCGCTAATTCTGAAGAGAATTGAAGTGTGTGCCCTGGTCGAGCCTGAGAGAGGGAGGAAATGTATCGTGCTCTGCCTGAGGAGAGTTTGGATTTTGCATTCTGAGGAGGGAAAGAAGCGTGCCCTCGGTGTCTCTCAGGACAGCTTTGGGAGATCGGCCTCGCGTGCCTGCCTTCGCCTTGTCCGTGTTCGTCGTCCTGCCCGTCTCCTCATCACCCCCTCCCACCTTTTTGCTGCTGTACAGCACCCCATCCTCCTCCATTATCAGAGAATGGAGTCTGGTGTGTGGCGCCATAGATCTGTAGTTCTTTTGTAATTATTTATTTAATTCATCTTCTGGTTTTCTTGTTCAGGAATAAATCCGCTTGTTTTAAAAGAAATAAGATTCTCGTGTCTCCTCGATTCCACATGAGCATAAGACCGCCATAAATTGAACAGAGTCCAAGGGAATTAAAGCCTTTTTGACCCATCCATTCAGCGGAGGTGTTAATCACCCTCAATCACCATGATACATTATATCATGCTTTGTAATATTGTTCGTGTAAAAGTCATTTATTTATGGCATTACGTTAATTTCTCTTTTCTAGCAACCTTGAAGTATAAAGGACGAGATGTAAGTGAGAGTGTGGCCGAGGTATTCAAGGGGGAAAGGGTGTAAAATTTTCCATCATATTTGCATACACAAGTAAACGCCCCTCAATTGAATTTGTTGGTGTTTTGTTGAATCCCAAACACATTCATTGCTGCTGCGCACTACCACTTGTGTTCGTATTTGTCTAATGGTTGCAAAGGAACTGAAAGCAGAGTGTGAGTTACGAAATCTAGGGTAAAGAGTTTTCATCGATGATCTCTGACTCTGGAAAATCCTCTATCTATTTACTGATGAGTCCATCATCTGCAGAGAAATCCTTCAGACGGGCAGGCTGCAGCCTCTTCCCTCTCTTCAGACCTTAATGAATCACAAGCTGGTCAAACTTCCAATTCACATCTGGTTAAATTAGTCAAAATAGTCAGAATAGCATCTGGTCAAAATCACAAGCTGGTCAAATTCCACTATCACTGCTCACTTCCACTCATTTGTTCCTATGTTTTCTGACCGGAGTAATCAACTTGAACATCCTCTTTGATCTCATTCTTCTCTCCAGGTCTTCAAGACAGCTATGCTCCACCATCTCAGAAAGTCGCCAATCCTAAACAATGATCGTTGCTGCCTTGGTCAACCCCAACCAAATCCCTCCTTCCAATTTTTACCAGCTTTCCCTCCTTGGAGTTTCCTTCTGTATCCATTTTGTCCACCTCATGCATGCGTGTTTTGCGCCATTTTTGTCTGTTACATCTTGATCCATTCACTGTACTAGCTCTTACATGAGCCTCGACTCGGTATACAAAACAAAATCGTTACGGATCGCAGGCAGGCCGGACATCCCCCTTGTGTTTCTTCCTCTGCTGTTTTACTATCAAAATGCTGCGAGCTCAGGTAAAAAACATGTGGGTTGCATGCAATGCATACGTACTGATGGGCTTTTCATGAAGCCCCATGCTCCACCAAAAAAGTCATTGCTTTCCATTTCTTTATAGCCGGCGAAGCCGGTGTTGTGAATGAACACGTACGTATTATGTTGAAAAACCAGATTTTGCTGGATCCTTTGAGAATTCCAAGCTTTGATGCACCAAATCACTCAATGGAGGCCGCCATCTTGTGGATGCGGAAGTATGCATAAAAAATTGCGAAAAAGTTCAATAGGAGTTTGTTTCACCCGTCTTTTTTTGATTCACAATCTTATGCACCTGTAATTTGTAATTAAAATACTTTAAGACCAACCTCGTTCCCCGGGCCCTGGTTGTCTTCAACAAAAATCTTCACCAAACACTGAAACCAATGAGATTCGAGCATTTGAAAAAATATTTAAAAAAAGCTTATTACCGCGTTTCAGAGAGAGTCAAATATTCTAAAATTGACGAAGAATTATTTTTTAGAAATCTCGCGCCGTAGGGGATAGTTTTTCACGGCCGGAAATATCTGAAGTTGAGACGGAATTCACCGAATTAATCAAGAAGGAAATTTTATAAATTTTAATCTCATCCAGAATGCAAATGGTGTCATTTTGAACTAGCTACGGTACCTACTACACCTACCTACTACCAAACCTACTGATGCCATAGTGATGGGTAAAATAGTGGCAAGAGGCTTTGGCTTTGCCGGCTCATTGCGGCTTTGTAGTCGGGTACGAGTAGAGAAATTATCAGGAACCTGTAGGAGATGTTCAATCTACTGGAGTAGCATTTCGTAATCGACGCTCAGCAGAGTTTCATGATGAGCGACGACTGAACCGGGATGCTCACCATTGACGCCTGAACCGGGATGTAGAAAAAGTTCCACGTGTGGCTACCAATATTCATTGTATTGTGTGCAGAGAGAAGTACCTTAGGGCTAAGCAAAGGAACTCTAGGGAAAGGATAGATTTACAGGGATAGAAAAACATTTTTACATGCAGAAAACCGAAATAAAACAAATTTCAACTTTTCAGTGATTTTCTCAAAAAAAAAGTCCAAGGAGTTCAAAAGGTTAAGGGGGCACAGCAGCAGTTATAGACGAAGAAAGCTCCAAATGAGACAAGGTGGTTACTCCTTCACTAATAACCACAGTACATTCAAACTTTTAACACTCACATTGCCTGATGTCCCTTCCGCAGCATGACATGCCCCATAAGTCAGTGCCTCAACGCCGAGAGTAAGCCTCCATTCAATGATCCACATTCATAAGAAAGCAAACTATAACAACCATTTTTTTTTCGTGAATGTGCAAACAGCATGAAAGGCAAATGAAGTCAAAATGGCCTCTGAGTGTGTGTGGATCTCAAAGACCACTTCAGTCCCACCAGAAGCTTACGGATATGCTGGGCTCAAGAGCACGAACAAAATGCCAATGTCCACGGGGTATGAACAAAGTCTGTCCCGGATTAAGCATGAGCTGTTGGGACGGGGCTTTGCAGAAGAGAGGGAATCGATCCAGGTCAGGCGACTCTATATCCACCTGCACAAACAAAGTGAAAAATCTGACTACGAGAGATTGCACCCACATAACTCGCAGTGTAAAGATAAAGTAGCTATAATTCGTCTTGACTTGTCATGTTTTGCACATGTAGAAAACAACTATGAGGACAGCCGCTTTCCAGCTCCACTTTTACCTTCACGTCTCTTTCGTGTGTCAAGTGTAAAGCAGTGGCTATTAATGTTAGCATTTAGAGTAAGCTTGAGCATGATAATATTTTGTCCCATTATAGACTTTTTAAAGTTTTGTTTGTTTGTTTTTTTTCTGCAATATTTAATGTTCATGGAAGAGCTGAAACACCACATACATTTACAGTGCGCTCTTAAAGTATTCACACCCCTTGACTTTTTTCACATTTTGTTGTGTTGCAGCCTGAATTTAAAATGGATTAGACAGATTTTTTTTTGGTACTGATGTACACATAATACCTCAAAATGTCAAAGTGGAATTCTTTTTGAGTAATTTTTACAAAAGAATTAAAATGAAATACACAAGTACCTCATTTAAATAAGTATTCAACCCCCTGAGTCAATACTTCGTAGAAGCACCTTTGGCAGTGATTACAGGTTCGAGTATTCTAGGGTATGTCTGTACCAGCTTTGCACATCTGGAATTGGGGAGTTTCTCCCATTCTTCCTTGCAGATTTGCTCAAGCTCTGTCAAGTTGGATGGAGTGCATCAGTGAACAGAAATCTTCAAGTCTTTCCACAGATTCTCAATGGGATTCAAGTCCGGGCTTTGGCTGGGCCACTCAAGGACTTTCGCGTTCTTGTTCTGAAGGCATTCCAGTGTTACTTTGGCTGTATGCTTGGGGTCATTGTCCTGGTGGAACGTAAATCTTTGCCGCAGTCTACGGTCTTTTGCAGTCTGAAGCAAGTTCTCCACAAGGATTCCATTCATCGTTTCCTCTATCCTTCAGTCTCTCAGTCCCAGCCACTGACGAGCATTCCCATAGCATGATGCTGCCACCACCATACTTCATGCCCTTTGGGACGATGGTGACACGTTTGGCGTGAATCGCGTACAAATTAGTGTCCTCAAACAGGCCAAAGAGGTAGGCCTTGGTCGCTCCCTGCAGCATCATCACAGGACCAGGCGCTGAAATCGCAAATCGGTCTTGTAATCCTGTGCAATTTCACAGACCAGGCACTGAAACTGCAGCTTGCGAATGAGCAGCTCCGTGGACTTTTGGTAGTGACGGATCTCGCACAGCGCCATAGTTCCTGGACGGCAACGATGCGGCTTTTTCATGCCACCGGTGGCTGGCATGCTTTGACGTGCCACCTTGGTCGCCAACCGCTTTCGTGGCACTTTTCCACCAGTTGATTTATGGGTGGTCTGCTTCGTACGAGCCATCGTGAAAGGCAAAGACCAAATCAAAACAAAACACCAGCGAATGAAATAAGATGAGAAACGTGCGGTCCGATTTTGTTCGCGCCGAGAGCCATAAAGCCTAGATTTGTGTAGTGTTGCAGAGACTGTTGTCCTTCTGGCAAGTTCTCCCACCACAGCCAAGAAACACTGTAGTTCTGTCAGAGTTGTCATTGGGTTCCTGGTCCCCTCCCTGACCAAGGTCCTTCTTGCCCAGTTGCTCAGTTTGGTCAGACGGCCAGCTCTAGGAAGAGGCTGGGTAGTTCCATATTCTTCCCATTTCCTAATGACAGAGCTCACTGTGCTCTTAGGAACGTTTAACCCTCTCAAAACTGTTTTACACCCTTTCCCAGATCTATGCCTCCTCACAAGTCTATTGCGGAGGTCTACGGACGGTTTCTTGGACTTCATGGGAGAGTTTCTGCTCTGACATGCGCTGTCAATTGTGGGACCTTATATAGAAAGGTGTTTCTTTCTAAATCATGTCCAATCAATTGAATTGGCCACATGTACACTCTAATCAAGTTGTAGAGACATCTCAAGGACGTTCAAAGAACACTGGATGCATCCGAGTTCAATTTGGAGTGTCATAGCAAAGGGGTTGAATACTTACTGACCCAAGACATTTCACCTTTTAATTTTTAATTAATATGTAAACAATTCTGAAGAAAAAAAATTCCACTTTGATATTATAGGGTATTATGTCCAGATCAGTGACAATACATCTCGATTTAATCCATTTTAAATTCAGGCTGTAACAACAAAATCTGAAAAAGTCAAGGGGTGTGAATACTTTCTGAAGGCCCTGTACCTTGGGGGGGGGAGTTGCTTTCCTGAACACAATGCATCCTGGCAGCACCATCTCGTAGTTGGACTTTTTGCAGCCAAAGGGGGCACTTTATTGAGAAATCTCCCTCCCAAAGCGATGCCAACCCACAGGATATGTCCGTGCTCTATCCTCCAAATGCTGAGCGTCAAGCGAGGAAGCAGCATTAAAAGCAGGAAGTAAAAGTCTTTCATACGACTCGGCCAAGGTTAGACTCAAACCGCTGACCTCCCGGAATCAGACTGGATGCTATAATCACAATGCCATAGAGTCTGGTAGTTCCAAATTAATCCATAATATTAGCTATTCCTCCGCTATCGTCCATGTAATAATAATAATAGAAAATACCAATCTTCTGTTGGACTGTTTCATTTCCATTTCATATTTAGACTCCCCTTTCATTCTCACTCTAGTTGTGCCCCTCTTTGCACTTTTTATAGATGCACATGACAATGTGTGTTGTCCATTACTGTGTACATCCATCCTCCTTCCTCTTTTACATCCTTTGTAGTAAAAAAAACGTGCAATTTGGCACATTCTACAAGTGCTTTGTTGAAAGTTCTTTCACAAGGATACCGGAAATAAAGATCAAAGTAATTTATGTTCACACGTGGTCACCGATTGGTTCATGCCAGTTGCCTTTGATGACGTCATGGCTGCGAGACACAGAATGAACTTGATAACCCCAGATTTGGGTGACCACGAACCAATCAGTGACCACGTGTGAGCAGAAATAGCTTCAATCTTTATTTCTGGTATCCTGACGATCGTCTTGACGAGTGCAAGGCAAAAACATTCGACATGACTCTTCTTCTCCCGGCAATTTTCAGATTTTGTGGTATCAAACGACTCTTTAAAAGGTTTTTCATGAACAATATGTAAGAGGTCAAAAAACAAGATTGAAATTGTGAAAAATGCAAACATGCTTTTCTGAGAAAATATGATCAAAAAGAAAAAACGGATGAGAATCAAGCAGGAGGTGGTGCTTGCAAAACTTCACCCACCTGACTCGTGTTGCTGAGGAGATGCGAAGGGTTGGGGTAAAGGTTGGATGAAAAATCTGGAGAGTACAGCCGTACGTATTTCCTACCCAGCACCTGCAGGTAGTATGCGTAGTGTCACGGTGAATACATATTGTGTCTACGTGTGTGTTATTGACATCATATACATTCCAGGTGACTTTGCAAGCTCAAGGTTTAGTTTTTAAAATACTCTTCCAGGCTGAGGATTCATTTACATTATGACACCTGTGCTAACTTTAGAATAAGGTGAACCCATGATTCATCAGCCAATAATATGTGAGGAATATACCATTAATGGTTTCTGAGCACAGCCAATCCCCCCACAAACTACACCCTCTACCCCAGCACCAACTACACCCTCTACCCCTACTGCCAACTACACCCTCTACCCCAGCACCAACTACACCCCTACTCCAACCACCAACTACACCCTCTACCCCCACTGCCAACTACACCCTCTACCCCAGCACCAACTACACCCTCTACCCCTACTGCCAACTACACCCTCTACCCCAGCACCAACTACACCCCTACTCCAACCACCAACTACACCCTCTACCCCCACTGCCAACTACACCCTCTACCCCAGCACCAACTACACCCTCTACCCCTACTGCCAACTACACCCTCTACCCCAGCACCAACTACACCCCTACTCCAACCACCAACTACACCCTCTACCCCCACTGCCAACTACACCCTCTACCCCAGCACCAACGACACCCATACTCCAACCACCAACTACACCCTCTACCCCCACTGCCAACTACACCCTCTACCCCAGCATCAACGACACCCATACTCCAACCACCAACTACACCCTCTACCCCCACTGCCAACTACACCCGCTACCCCAGCACCAACGACACCCCTACTCCAACCACCAACTACACCCTCTACCCCCACTGCCAACTACACCCTCTACCCCAGCACCAACTACACCCTCTACCCCTACTGCCAACTACACCCTCTACCCCAGCACCAACTACACCCCTACTCCAACCACCAACTACACCCTCTACCCCCACTGCCAACTACACCCTCTACCCCAGCACCAACGACACCCCTACTCCAACCACCAACGACACCCTCTACCCCCACTGCCAACTACACCCTCTACACCCCAGCACCAACTACACCCATACTCCAACCACCAACTACACCCTCTACCCCCACTTCCAACTACACCCTCTACCCCAGCACCAACGACACCCATACTCCAACCACCAACTACACCCTCTACCCCCACTGCCAACTACACCCCCTACCCCTCAACCTCATCAACAACACCAGTACACCCCAACAACACCGCCAACTACACCCCTTACCTCCAACTACACCCTCTACCCCCACTGCCAACTACACCCCCTACCCCTCAACCTTACCAACAACACCCCCTACTCCAATCACCAAGTACACCCCCTAACCCCCAGCACACCTTCTAACCCCCACCACCAACTACACCCTCTTCCCCACCACAATCAACTACACCCTCTTCCCCACCACCACTAACTACACCCTCTTCCCCACCACCACTAACTACACCCTCTTCCCCACCACCACCAACTAGACCCTCTTCCCCACCACCACCAACTACACCCTCTTCCCCACCACCACCAACTACACCCTCTTCCCCACCACCACCAACTACACCCCTACCCCCACTGCCAACTACACCCCCTACCCCTCAACCTTACCAACAACACCCCCTACTCCAATCACCAAGTACACTCCCTAACCCCCAGCACACCTTCTAACCCCCACCACCAACTACACCCTCTTCCCCACCACCACCAACTACACCCTCTTCCCCACCACCACCAACTACACCCTCTTCCCCACCACAATCAACTACACCCTCTTCCCCACCACCACTAACTACACCCTCTTCCCCACCACCACCAACTACACCCTCTTCCCCACCACCACCAACTACACCCTCTTCCCCACCACCACCAACTACACCCCTACCCCCACTGCCAACTACACCCCCTACCCCTCAACCTTACCAACAACACCCCCTACTCCAATCACCAAGTACACTCCCTAACCCCCAGCACACCCTCTAACCCCCACCACCAAACTACACCCTCTTCCCCACCACCACCAACTACACCCTCTTCCCCACCACCACCAATTACACCCTCTTCCCCACCACCACCAACTACACCCTCTTCCCCACCACCACCAACTACACCCTCTTCCCCACCACCACCAATTACACCCTCTTCCCCACCACCACCAACTACACCCTCTTCCCCACCACCACCAACTACACCCTCTTCCCCACCACCACCAACTACACCCTCTTCCCCACCACCACCAACTACACCCTCTTCCCCACCACCACCAATTACACCCTCTTCCCCACCACCACCAACTACACCCTCTTCCCCACCACCACCAACTACACCCCTACCCCACTGTTTTCAGTCTGTACTACAAAGCAGTACATTTGTATTTATTCCTGTAATATGCATTGCGAGTGTAAGCAACATGCATCATACTAAATTACATCATTCAATGCATGTATTATTTATCTGAACAAGTACAAAAAGTTTTAATTAAAACAAAAGCCGCGTCGATGTTACACAATGCCTAGATGCAGCTGTGCCTATAACGTCGATGTTATAGGCACAGGACATTCCTATTGATTCGATTACTTGATGTTATTTTTGTGCAAAGTGAAAATATATCTCGGCAATTTCCCGTGTGTGGCGACGAATTTTTAATATATCTCGGCATTTTCCCGTCTGTTATTTCAGGCGGTGTATGACTGACAATGCCGCGATTTAAAAAATATATATCTCGGCAATTTCCCGTGTGTGGCGACACGTGAACGAAGCTATGCTCCTCTCTCCACATTATTGTGACGACGTATAAATTAAATATTTCATCGTGACGATTGTCATCAAATGGACGAATTTTTAATATATCTCGGCATTTTCCCGTCTGTTATTTCAGGCGGTGTATGACTGACCATGCCGCGATTTAAAAAAAAAAATCTCGGCAATTTCCCGTATGTGGCGACACGTGAACGAAGCTATGCTCCTCTCTCCACATTATTGTGACGACGTATAAATTAAATATTTAATCGTGACGATTGTCATCAAATGGACGAATTTTTAATATATCTCGGCATTTTCCCGTCTGTTATTTCGGGCGGTGTATGACTGACCATGCCGCGATTTAAACAAAATATATATATCTCGGCATTTTCCCGTCTGTTATTTCGGGCGGTGTATGACTGACCATGCCGCGATTTAAAACATATATATCTCAATGGACTTGAAGTTACAGGCCTTTGAGAATTCATTTCGTTCTATAAAGGGCAACTTTCATCGGATTTTCTTCCAGTTTTTTTTCAACCGAGTCTAAAACTATGTTAGCGACTGTGAAAAATGAAATGATATATCGAATTTGATTTCAAATAAAACTGTGTGAGAGAGGAAGACACCACGGGCCTACAAAACAGGCCTCAAAGCTATGCGAGTTAATAAAATGGTGGATATTTGTTTATATGAAGCCTCTCCCACAATGGGTGGAGCTATGGTTCCCAGAATGGGTGGAGCTTTGAGGTTTTGTCTTCTCTGCAAGAACAAGAAGAAGAAGAAGAAGAACAACAACAACAGCAGAGGGCACTCTATGAGCAGCGTCTGCGACGTGGCTAAAAAGAGGTTTTGACGACAAATTTCTTCAAAACCAAGCAAACAGTGCCTTTGTAAAAGTGAAAAGCAAGCAGCAGTGAAATGTGACATTTAACAAGTTAATATGGGGCAGATCAGATCCAGCACCACGAGCCTTCACCTGCACCAACAGGTTCTGGTGCGGATCTTGGTGTAGCGGAGAGACCGTTCCCCCAGGGCCCAGCCAGGCATTGATAGTTACGTTATCACCGTCACCCTCCCCCAAGCAGCAGTAATCGGGGATACAAATATCTGCCATGAGCTCAGGGATCTGTTGGAGGGTACATGGAGGTGATGATCAATGAGGTCAAGAACGTGCTACATATGATCAATAAAACTACAAGCACAGAGACAAAAACTTCAAAACACTTGGAGATTTCATTTTTTGTGGAGGGGAGACACCTTTACTGCATGTAGGAAACAAAAGAGCAAGACACTTTCGAGATGCCAGCTGATGCAATGAGAAGACCATAACACACCTGGTCAAAGAGTTGATGTTGTGCCATGTATCCAACTGTCAACTGTTCATCCTGCAATGCACTTAGGTGTGAGTAAAGACCAAGGAATAACGTGCAGTTCATTCACATTTCAAAACCCATGGAACTACACATGCTTTTGTTCTTTACCATTCCCACAGTTCCCAACTTACTGCATGCACCACATGCTGGTCAATGAATTCGGACAGGGTCATGAGCCTTTGACCCCATGAGGTATCGGTGTAACGGGCCCCGACCTCGACTGGAACTGTGCGCAATCCGGAAATGCTCTCCAAGTACTCAAAGCTTGAAGTGCAAGGACAACCTCACAAATTACATTCCGTACCATTTTGATACGCGTGGCCAGAGGCAATCTTTCCAAAGTCTTACCTCCATCGTCTTGATGTCATGGCAGGCCAATGTCTCACTATACCCTCCAGGAGAGCAGGACGCTGAGGCTCAAACAGCTCTTTGTGGAACACGATCAGTGGTGGTTCAGTTAGAACTGGCAAAGGCTGAACTAAGGCATGGGGTGTGCTGAGCCATGAAAGACAAGGTGCAGGCATTGAGAGAGAACTCCCTTCATGTGGTAGTAATGCACGTTCCACTCGCTTCAGCTTCACAAGGTAGGACACAAGACATCAGGGAAGAGCATACTCGTATGCAATCATGAGCACAAGTTGTTTATTCCACATTAGTGTCCCATTATAACACTAGCTCATAATTGTGACGTCAAAAGGAAATTGTATCTCATCTCCAAGGTATGTATATATAT
>NC_136266.1:140584727-140597227 GCF_964187855.1 Myxine glutinosa | reverse complement strand
ATTCCCCGCGTGAGTCAGTGTTCTGTTTGTGCTGTCCTGGGCTAGTTAAGTCTGTAGATAAGCTAAAGTTGCACTGTGTCATCTGCGTCTTGTACTTGTAAATAAACTGAATTGCTTTTTGTTGCTTGTGTGTAAATAGTAAATAAATTCAGTAGTAATATTTCAAACCTTTTGTCTTTCGTCTTGGCCTTCTTTTTCCTCTTTGCATTCGTCGCCTTTGTCTTTTCCCCATTGGGCAGCTACGGTGCGATACGGCCAAAGTCTGGGTGAATCGGGTGAGTTTGTTAGGTCGCGGTCTTACACCACCGCTCGGTCTATAACATCTAACCGCGATCTATAACAATTGGTAGTCAGGAGATGGGATTCGAACCTGGGACTAAATTTATTTAGCCCAAATTTTGGACACCAATTGTGTTAGTACTATAACAATTGGTGTCGAGGAGTGAGATCGGACCCGGAGCGCGTTTACGCGCTCGAAATTATAAAGCCGAAATTTGTTTGTTGTATAAAAATCCGAATTTTGAAATCGCGCCATGGCTGTTCAAGGCGACGGGATGCCGGTGGGAGAGATAGACGGGGTAGAATCGACCCAGGACCTCGGGGAAATGTATGTGGAGGAAAGGGTGGAGGAGAGTAAAGAAGGTGTGGTTGAGGGTGTATCAGGTGCACAAGATGGCGTCCTCGCGCACATGGTTGTTGCGGCACCAAATTTAGCCACGCCCATGGTCGCGGTAGCCGAACCCGAGATGCCAATGAATTGGAACCTGTTTATGAAACAGATGATGGCCTTTATGGTAAAAACAGACGATAATTTCAAAGGGATGGAAAACAGGATGGGAAACCAAATGGGGGTAATGGGGAACCGGATGGATGCTCAGGGTGAGCGATTGGAGGACCAAATGGGGGTAATGGGGAACCGGATGGATGCTCAGGGTGAGCGATTGGAGGACCAAATGGGGGTAATGGGGAACCGGATGGATGCTCAGGGTGAGCGATTGGAGGGCCAAATGAGGGGTACCGGTGAGGGATTAGAAAAGAAATTTGAGGGGTTAGACAACGGGATAAAAGAAGTAAAGAATGGGTTAACGGGGGTAGAAAACAGAATGGCCGCTCAAGAGAATCAAATAGAGGGAGTGAAAAATGGGTTAGAGGGGTTAGAAAATAGGATGGAGGACAAATTGCGGGAAATAGGGGAACAATCCGCCCGGGAAATCGAACAGATGGGGAACCAGATGGAGGAAATACGACGAGGGGTGAGTGAGGAGGTCTCGGGGCTGCGCGAGGAGGTAAAGCGAGGCGAAAAGCGTATAGAGAAAGAGGTGAGAAATAATACGGCAAAGTTACAGGGGGGAATAGAAGATCTGACGGAGGAGGTGGAGCAGCTGACAGAGGGACAAACTAAGTTAGTGGAGCAGGTTCAAAAGAACACTGCGGTACTAGGAGGGTTAAAGGCGACACAAAAAGAAATTAAAAACGAATTAATAGCGACGCAGAGGCAATGTCAGATGGTACGGGAGGAACTGACAATGAGGGTGGAAGAGGTGACAGAAGCAATGGAGACGAAGGATCGGGAGGTAAGGACGCACGTAGAAACGGTCACGGTAGCCTTAGAGGACGAACTTGAGGAGACGCACCGGGAAATAAAAGAGGTTAAACAAAAATTAGAGGAAGTGGGAGAAGAGGTGAGTGAAATTAAGAAGGGACGGACAGAAACTAAGAGAGAAATCCGGGAGGAGGTGATGGAATGTGTACAAGGTCTGTGTTCAAATCATGATGCGGTGCTCACTAACCAAATAAAAAGTTTGCAGGTGGCAGAGAAGGTGCGACGAGGTACGGAGGTGAGTGGCAATGTACATGATGTGAGGGGAGATTCAGTCGGCTTGGGGATTGGTTTGGATCCGGGTGTTCGTGAAAGGCCGTTGGTGAGGTGTGTGACAGGACAGGTGTGCGAAAAAAGGGGTGTGCGAGAATGTCCGACCATGGGGTGTGTGAGGAAAAAGTGCACGCCGAGGAGTGAGTGTGCCGTCAAGAGTGAATTGGTCGAAGCGCGTGTGCGAGGGAGCACAGGGAAGCGCGGTGTGGTGAGTGTTACGGAGGAAGTAACGAAAAAGTGTGCGCGGGAGGACGCGCGAGAAAGGTGTGTAACGGACGGGTGCATGGGGAAAGCGCATGCTGTCAAGAGTAAGGGAGAATGCATGCCTGTGGTGAGTGTTACGGAGGAAGTAACGAAGAAGTGTGCGCGGGAGGATGCGCGAGAAAGGTGTGTAACGGACGGGTGCATGGGGAAAGCGCATGCTGTCAAGAGTAAGGGTGAGTGCGCGACTGAGAGTGGAGGTGAGAGTAGTGAGAGTGAAACGGAGCGTGAGCTGGTTGTGACAGGTGGGCGAGGATGTACACCTGGGATGGAAGGATGCACACCTGGAATGGTAGAGCGTGTGTGGGAAGGCACATTTGAGTTGGTAGTGAGGCACGTGGTTGGGTGTGCGGGTGAGAGCACACCTGTGATCGTCACAAAGGAGGTGACCGAGAAAGGGGCGCGAAGCGGTGTATTGGTGAGGTGTGCGAGCAACGAATGTGTGCCAAAGTGTTCGGTGGTCAGGTGTGTGACCAAGTCGGTGAGCGGAGTGAGTGTACCGAGGTGTGAAAGAAAAGGTACGAGGAGAATGGGAACGGCTGCATGTATGAGCAAGAAAGAGGTAGCGTATGCATGTAAGCCTGCAGGTGAAGCGTCGACGGTAACCGGGTTAAAGGTTAGGTCGACTTTTAGCCGGATCGGGCCCTCGGTGCGTGCCGGGCTTCGCGTGCCGCGAGAACCAGCGGAGATCCGAGCCACGGCGGGTTCGAAAGGACCGCCGTGCGCGATCCACGCTGGGCCTCGCGTGGAGCGGCCGCGTCCGGGCTCCACAAGGCGGAGCGGGCAGCTCGATAGGAAGGGTCGTCATGGCGACCACTTTCTATTGAGACGTGCCGGCAGGTCGAGATCGGGACATTGGATGGCTCCACGCCGAAGTGGTGCATAGGATCTCGGCCCGGGTAAGCCTCCGTCCCTGCCCCGAATGCGGGACGTATCCAGCCGCTGGCACAAAACGACCCGCGTTCATTGCTCGGCTGTACGAAGCCGGGCTGTAGATGTGAATTGGCGCACCGAGAGGATGTAATAAGTAGACGGGTGATGGTGATAGTGATAGTGATTTAAAACGAAATTTAGAAAAGTGAATGGAATTGGCAGTAAATGGAAAATTTTTGAATTGTTGGATTTGGACGAACAAAATTGATAGTGAGAGATGCCCCGCTGTGGTGGGATGGCAACTCTGTCATCCCTCACAAGGTGGGGGCAAAGGAGCACTAGCTTAGGGGGTGTATGGCAGTGGAAAACTAGCCCGGGTGGGTTAGGATATGGTGTGTAGGGATCTAGCGAAGATTGACATTAGGTGACGTTAAGTTTAGTTAGTGACTGATACCTGTAGTGGGGACGCAGGTAGATTAGTATGGATGATAATGACGTGGGAGCGCAATAGTTTAAAGGGACGACTGGGAAGCGCAAGTTTCAGAGGGGAGAAGTTAGCTGAGATGATGCCGTGTGTGTGAGGATTGAACAGGTGAGAATGGAACAGGTGTGATTGCACAGGTGTGCAACTGAACAGGTGTGTGGAGCAGTGTATGAGTGAGTGATGGTGATGTGTGTTGCGTTGACCAACTGGTCCAGAAAGAGGAGGAGGGTGCAGGTGGCACCAGGTGAGATTGCACAGGTGTGCAACGACAGGTGAATGAAAGACAGGTGCATGGAATAAATGGTATGGAGTATTGGAATGGATGGTCGTGGAGTGAGTATGGTGGAAATTGTGGAGTGGAGTGGATGGTGCGAAGGTGTGAATGGGGGAAGAGTGGACCCCCATCACGGATACCCGGGGCGGGTAGTGTAAGTGTTAGGTAGAGGGTACAGGTAAATTGTGGTTTGGATATTGGCATCTGTGGGGCGGGTGAAAGAATGGTCTGTGGATGGGTGCATTAGTGTTGTGGAAATGGCTGGGCGTGTAGCCTGTTAGTGTGTGTAGTTGTTTGAGCACTCCACCACTGTGAGGATGTCGGCCAGGTGAGGCCGCAGGTGGGCTCTGGGAGCCGGTAGTAGTTGTTGTGGATGGGGCCCGAGGATCCGGAGGACGGACCCGGGTAGCCCAGTGCCAGAGGGCACCATGGGGTGACAGAGCCAGGAGAGGGGCTGCCCCCAGTTAGATAGGTTAGGGTGAGGAGCTAGGTAAGCTCGGGTGGCAACTACAGTGGTGGAGGTGTGCAGGTGGGTAGACCTGTTGGGAGAGCTACACGTCGCGGCCCAGAAATTGTGCGAGGGCACCGGGAGATGAATCGGGGGAGTGAGACCCCAAATTGAAAAGCACCACAGTTTGGCCAATGGGAATTGGTTTTCAGAACCCATAGTGTAAGTTGGCCAATGGATTGGCAGGGAAAGACCCCGGGTAGTGTAAAGTGTGTTAAAGTCATTTAGAGGATAGTTAGGATGAAGGATCTCCTCGCACCATCTGCATCCACTCACCTGAGGTGACAGGTACTCCACACCATGCCATGTTTTGATTATTTTTTATGATGCAAATGTTTGGATTGTGCGACGCATCATGACGTGGGTGTGACATTGTGCGTAATTCCATCTCTCCCTCCTTATGAGGATTGATGATGAATTGGTGATGGCAAATTTTGAAGTAGAGGGATTGTGGAGACGAATTTGGTATAGGGGAAATATGGGGAAGACGTGACAGTAGTGACGAATTGGTAATGCGTAGATTTTGTACATATGGGGTAAGGGCAAGGGTAGGCTAGGTAACAGGGGGGTGACGTACGGTAGGGACGAGCTTTCTCACTTCGCCCTCCGTACGCATTTCGCCTTGCATTGCCTTTTTGATGTGTACCCTTGAGACCTTACCCCTCGCTCATCTGTCTTGTCCCCCCTTTTTGTCTCCCACATGAGGACCTGAGCGCCGTTGGGCGCCGAGGGGAGCGTGTGTGGGTCGGCCATTGTGCGCCCGAAATTCCCAGAACCAGCTGTCTGCATCGATGCACCACATTATGGACCACATGTCAGTGGCCGAGCACCACTTATGGACCCCATGGGTTGGGGCAAGGCCCCTCTGCTGGAACCGGCCATGAGGGCCCGAAATCTTGCTGGCGGACCTTGGCCACAGGGCACCGATGCCCCACAGGTGAACCACACTAGTCGGCCCTGTGGGCCATAAATAAACGAAAATAAAAAGGACACCTTGGGCACACTTTATTACAAATAGGCCGCCAGTAAGCAAAGCAAAATGGAAATGACAACAACTGGAAGAAATAATAATAACCAGCAGAGGGAGCCGAAGAGCAAGAGACACCTGCAGGGTTGGGTTTGTTGGTTTTATTTTATTCATTGAACAATGGTGACTGCACCGATTGGTGCTTGGGTGTGTATTGGTGCGTTTTTGGGTGCTTTAATGGTGCATTGATGCAGAGCAGACTGTCCTCCCCCCAGAAAGAACAATTACAGGTCCTGGGTTAGTTTTGTAAATAAAAATAGCGTCAATTGTAAATAATGCTTCCCACCGTCAGTGTGTAGTTTGAAGACCATTCCGCAATTCGGTTAACTGTGGGCGTAAGTCTGTTAGGCAGGGTGCAATGGAGCAGCGGGACACATTTATTTATGTTTTAAAACTGTCGCACTCAGGGTCAGGCTAAAAGTAGAGGGAACTACACCTACATGCCACACTAAGGTAAAAGTAATAGGCCCGGGACGTGCCTAAGGGGAGGAGGGTGCAGTGTTGTGAATATGAGAATGTGTTTTTTTTTATTTTGTGGTGGTGGTAAAATGTTGTAAAAGGTTGTTGTAAAAGGTTGTTGTAAAATATCACCCCTCCTCCCTCCGTTGTGGTTGTATAAAGGTCAAAGGGCGTTCCCGTAGTTAGTCCATAGAAAAACATACATGTAGGTCACGATATATCTTTTCTTTTGATAGTTATCTCTTATTCTGTGTTTTAGGATAAGGCTGTGTCTCCCATTAATTAAAAGTACTCCATTGCACCAGTGAAAGAGAATAGACCCCCTTTCCTTCCCATCCCCAAAAGCCTCGATTGCCCATATTACCTCCCCTCCGATCCAATTGCCGCCATTGGCCACGAGGCAGGGTTGGGGAAGAAAGGCGTGTCTCCACCTCGTCATAGAGGGGGAGGAGTGAACCAGCCCCGCTCGACCAACCATGAGCCAGGGGTTTGGCTACAGAGGGTGGAGGAAGAGCGGTGGGGGAGGTTCGCAAAGGTTGAGGGGCGGGGGCCTATATAACCCAAGGCAGGGGTGTGGCAAAGAGAGATGAGTTGGTCTGAGTCGGTTGCCAGAGGAGGGTCAGTGGTTGCGGTGGTGAGGAGTGAGAGAAAAGAAGAAAGAGTGAGGGTTTGGACCAGACAGGCAGACGGGAGATGAGCCTTTACCGAGAGACGAGAGGGAGTCCAAGGAGTTGAGTCCAACCAAGAAGTCCAGAGTTGAACTGCAGCTCGAGCCACCGCAACTGCATTTGCTGCAGCTGGAGCCACCGAAACAGCAGCCACAGCAGCGTGAGGCCTGGACGGCAGTTTGGAGCACGGCCGCGGAGGAGCGGCGGCTGCCCAACGAGTCAATCGTGCTGAAGGACCAGTGGACCTCCCTATCCCGCCAGCCATCCATCTCCCGCCAGTCCTATCATCAATTCCCCGCGTGAGTCAGTGTTCTGTTTGTGCTGTCCTGGGCTAGTTAAGTCTGTAGATAAGCTAAAGTTGCACTGTGTCATCTGCGTCTTGTACTTGTAAATAAACTGAATTGCTTTTTGTTGCTTGTGTGTAAATAGTAAATAAATTCAGTAGTAATATTTCAAACCTTTTGTCTTTCGTCTTGGCCTTCTTTTTCCTCTTTGCATTCGTCGCCTTTGTCTTTTCCCCATTGGGCAGCTACGGTGCGATACGGCCAAAGTCTGGGTGAATCGGGTGAGTTTGTTAGGTCGCGGTCTTACACCACCGCTCGGTCTATAACATCTAACCGCGATCTATAACATATATATACATATATATATATATATATATACATACATACATACAATATATATATATATATATATATACATATATATATATATACATACATATATATATATACATATATATATATATATATACATACATACATACAATATATATATACATACATACATACAATATATATATATATATATATACATATATATATATATATACATACATACAATATATATATATATATATATACATATATATATATATATACATACATACATACAATATATATATATATATATACATACATACATACAATATATATATATATATATACATATATATATATATATATATACATACATATACATACATATATATATATATACATACATATACATACATATACATATATATACATACATATACATACATATACATATATATATATATATATATATATATATATATATATATACATACATATATATATATACATATTGTTGCGAATATGGAATTTGACCTCCATATCCGCTTGTAAATATTCCCCTATCTTCTCCGATACTCCCCAACTCTCCCCTTACCCCATTCCCTAGTCCCATTGTCTGTAAACAACACCCATTAGAGCCGATCTTCCCCTTCATTCCCCATTAAATGTCGTGCCCAGGTCCCCCGCACCACACGTAGACAATTATAGGACATCTTGCTAGTTATTCTTAATCTATGTCAGTTAAGGACTTGTTTCCATTAATTATGACTCTTCGTTGCACCAGAATGTGATGATATGGCACCAGTAGGAGTTTAGGACCTTCCCATACCTCCCCGCATCTCTTCCCATCATCTCAAGCTCCAACAACAACCACAACAACAGCGGCTTTGCGTCCTCACTCCGGCTCGGTTGGCCGCCATTGAACATGTGCTCGACGGGGTTACCCAGAAGGGGGCTCCCTGTCGGCCCCTCGTCAAGGGCGGAGCCGGTGACCCCCGCACCCAATGAGAAGCCATGGGCCGATGCCATATGGGGCGGAGCTAACGAGCGAGGGCGTGACTCCCCGCCGGATATACGCGGCCCCGCGCCGGACGTGACGTGAGATGCGCCCCGAGCTTGGAAGGACAAGACGCCACCCTCCCGAGCGCTGAGCGACCTCCCCGGCATCTCCACCAAAGTCGCGACCCACGAGCGCTGAGCGACCTCCCCGCATCTGCTGGACACCACCGTACGTGATTCTGTCCCTGAGCCAGGTGCACCTGGAGCGATCGCTACCCGCTTTCCTCGCCATCAAATCCCGTGTGAGTCAGCGTTGTCCCGTTTATCTGTGGTCTGTCTAGGGTTAATATAAGGTTGTGTCTAAGTGCCCACCTTCCTATGTTTCCCTCTTGTCCCTGTAATCTAACCTTTTCCGCCTTAATATAACCTCCTCCGGAGGTCTTGAGAACTGAACCCCTGGTGTCGTATTGTGTGATTGTAACCCAGCCGGGTGTCTTCTCTTTCCTATTGAGCCAGCGTAGCGCGATTAGTTAACATTCGGGCACAATCGGGTAACTTGTACGGATACGGCGGCCATCCCGCTCGGCCCACCATACCATCAAAGTCGTATCTGTAACAATTGGTGTCGGGAGTGAGATTCGAGGCCCGACCAAATTTTGAAGAAAAAAAAAAAACGAATAGAGGAAAAAAAAAATTTGGTCAAAATTTGGAGCGGCCGAAATTTGTTTTGTTTTACGAAACTCGAATTTTGCAAGTCGCGCTATGGCGGATCAAGACGGCTGGGGTCCGGTAGGGGAGAGTGAGGTAGGGTCGATCCAGGACCAAAATGAGGGACGTGAGGAGAGCGAAACAGCGAGGGTAGCAGGCGCGCAAAATGGCGCCTCGCTGGTCACCGCGCCGGCGACCGTGACAGCGCCCCTGGTGGATCCGAACCTTTTCCTCCTGCAAATGGGGGCCCTTATGGACAGGCTAGAAGCCAAAATGGGACAAATGGGGAACCGGATGGATGCTCAGGGTGAGCGATTGGAGGGCCAAATGGGGGTAATGAGGGACGAAGCGAGGGCTCGGAGTGAGCAATTGGGGGTAATGAGGGACGAAGCGAGGGGTACCAGTGAGAAGTTAGACAATAATTTTGAGGAGTTAGACAAGAAAATTGAGAAGTTAGACAATAATTTTGAGGAGTTAGACAAGAAAATTGGGAAGTTAGACAATAATTTTGAGGAGTTAGACAACGGGATAAAGGAGGTGAAAAATGGGTTAATGGGGGTAGAAAATAGAATGGCTGCCCAGGAGAATCAGATAGAGGGAGTGAAAAATGGGGTAGAGGGAGAGGAGATTAGAAGAGGTGTGAGTGAGGAGGTCGGAGGAGTGCGCGAGGAGGTGAGGCACTGTAAGGAGCACATGGAGAAGGAGGTGAGAAAGGGGACTGTAAAGTTACAAGGGGGCATAGAGGACCTGACGCAGGAGGTGGAGCAGCTGACGGTGGGACAGACGGAGTTAGTGGAGCAGGTTCAAAGGAACACTGCGGTATTAGGAGGTTTAAAAGCGACACAAAACGACATAAAAAACGACTTGATAGCGACGAAGAGGGAATGTCAGATGGTACGTGAGGGACTGACAACGAGGTTGGACGAGGTGATAGAGGTAATGGAGACGACGGACCGGCAGGTGAGGACGCACATGGAAACGGTCAAGGTAGCCTTGGAGGACGAGCTTGAGGAGACGTACCGGGGAATAAAAGAGGTGAGGCACAAATTAGAAGAAGTGGAAGAAGGGGTGAGCGAAATTAAGAAGCGACGGAGAGGGGATAACAAAGAGATAAAAGAGGAGATAAAAGAATTGGTCCAAAGTCTGTGTTCGGATCGTGATGATGTGCTCATTAACCGGATGAGGGATTCGCAGGTGATGGAGGAGAAGCGAAGAGAAAGAGGACCCGGTGTAAGTGGTGACCAATATGGTCGTGCGTATGATGCGCCAGGGGATTTAAGGAGCTTGGGGGTCGAGATAGACCCGGGTGTTCGTGAGAGGCCGTGGGTGAAGTGTGCGACAGGTCTGGTGTGCGAAAGAGGAGGTGTGCGAGAAAGTCAGACTCTGGGGTGTGTGAGGAAAAAGTGCGTGCCAAGGAGTGAGGGTGCTGGCGAGAGTGAGTCGGTCGTTGCGTGTGTGCGAGGGAGCACATGGAAGCGTGGTGTGGTGAGTGTTACAGAGGGTGTGACGGGAGAGTGTGCGCGAGAAAGGTGTGTGACGGACAGGTGCATGAGGAAAGAGTGCGCTGTCAGAAGTAAGGAAGAGTGTCCACCTGTGGTGAGTGTTACAGAGGGTGTAACGGGAGAGTGTGCGCGAGAAAGGTGTGTGACGGACAGGTGCACGAGGAAAGAGTGCGCTGTCAAGAGTAAGGGTGAGTGCGCTGTCAGGAATGGAGGTGGAAGTAGTGAGAGTGACATGGAGCGTGAGTTAGTTGTGACAGGTGAGCGAGGATGTACACCTGGGATGGAAGGATGCACACCTGGAATGGTAGAGCGTGAGTGGGAATGCACGCTGGAATTGGTGGTGAGGCACGTGGTTGGGTGTGCGAATGAGGGCACACCTGTGATTGTCACAGAGGAGGTGACTGAGGAGGGGGCGCGAAGAGGTGTTTTGGTGAGGTGTGCGACCAACGAATGTGTGCCAAAGTGTTCGGTGGTCAGGTGTGTGACCAAGGCTGTGAGTGGAATGAGGGTACCTGGGTGTGTAAGGAAAGGTACGAGGAGCATGGGCACGGCTGGATGTGTGAGCAAGGAACGGGCTGCGGGGTGTAAGCGTCCAGGTGAAGCATCGACGTTACACGGGTTAGAGGTTAGAGCGACTTTTAGCCGAAGCAGGCCCTCGGTGCGTGCCGGGCCTCGCTTTGAACGGCCGCGTCCAGGCTCCACTAGGCGGAGCTGGCAGCCCGATAGGAAGGGTCGTTATGGCGACCACGTTTTGTTGAGACGTGCCGGCAGGTCGAGATCGGGACATTGGATGGCTCCGCGCCGAGGTGATGCCTGGGATCTCGGCCCGGGTAAGCCCCCGTCCCTGCACCGAGTGCCGGACGCATTCAGCCGCTGGCACAAAACAACCAGCATCCATTGCTTGGCTTTACGAAGCCGGGCTTTGGACAGGGATTGGCGCACCGAGAGGTATTAGTGAGTCGACTGGGTGATGAGGTTAGTGTTTTGGCCCCAAAATTAGAGAAAAACAAAATTTGATGATTGGCAAGGGATTGGCAGTAGTGATTGGCAGATGATGGGCAGTGATTGGCAAATTTTTAATTTGTTGAAATTTGATGTGCAAAATTGGTAGTGAGAGACCCCCGATGTGGTGGGATGGCATCCCTGCCACCCTTCCCATGTGGGGCAAAGGAGCAATAGCTTATGGGGTGTATGGCAGTGAAAACTAGCCCGGGTGGGTTAGGATATGGTGTGTAGGGATCTAGCGAAGATGACAGTAGGTAACGTTAAGGTTAGTTAGTGACTGATACCTGTAGTGGGGACGCAGGTAGATTAGTAGGGATGATAATGACGTGGGAGCGCAATAGTTTAAAGGGACGACTGGGAAGCGCAAGTTTCAGAGAGGGGTAGTTAGATGAGATGATGCTGGTTGAGAATTGAACAGGTGTGATTGCACAGGTGTGCAACTGGACAGGTGTGTGGAGCAGTGTATGAGTAGTGAGTGTGTGGATCAGCGCGAATGCGCTTGGGGAGAGAAGGGTGCAGGTGGCACCAGGTGTGAGAGCACAGGTGTGCAAGTACAGGTGTGTGGAGAGAGTTGGAGTAAGTGGTACGGAGTGGTGTGCATGGTGCGAAGGTGTGGATGGGGGAAGAGTGGACCCCTTTCACGAGTACCCGGGGCGGGTAGTGTAAGTGTTAGGTAGAGGGTACAGGTAAATTGTGGTTGGATATTGGCATTTGTGGTGCGGTTGCAGAATGGTATTGTGGATGGGTGCATTAGTGTTGTGGAAATGGCTGGGCGTGTAGCCTGTTAGTGTGTGTAGTTGGTTGGGCACTCCACCACTGTGAGGATGTCGGCCAGGTGAGGCCGCAGGTGGGCTCTGGGAGCCGGTAGTTGTGAGTGGGTGCCTGAGGATCCCGGGTGTGGATCGGGCAGCCCAGTGCCAGAGAGGGCACGGAGTGGGGAGAGAGCCAGAGGGCCTTCCCCAGGTAGTTAGGTTAGGGTGAGGAGCAGGTAAGCTCGGAGGCAACTGCAGTGGTGGAGGTGTGCAGGTGGGTAGACCCACTGGGAGAGGTACACGCCGCAGCCCAGAAATTGTGCGAGGGCACCGGGAGATGAATCGGGGGAGTGAGACCCCAAATTGAAGAGCACCACAGTTTGGCCAATGGGAATTGGTTTTTAGAACCCATAGTGTAAGAGGGCCAATGGTTTGGCCGGAGAGAGACCCCGGGTAGTGTAAAGTTGTTAAAGTCATTTAGGAGATAGTTAGGATTGATGAACCTGTC
>NC_136266.1:140532227-140577227 GCF_964187855.1 Myxine glutinosa | reverse complement strand
ATACAGGGCGCCCGGGATAAGGAGGGGTATCCCTCAGGTAAGCTTCCTGCGTGGGAAGCAGGTAGACCCATATGTGGGTGATAGATAATAGGTATTAAGTTACTCCGGCGTGAGAACTGCGTTTAAGGTTAGGAATCGGGGGGCGACCCGATCTTAGGACTACCAGGAGGGACTAGCCCAAGAAAGGTAGAATAATGAGTATTTTAAGTTAAGCTACGCACTGGATGTGTTAGAGTTCACAGGTAAGTAGGATTGAAGTGTGCATGAGTGTGCATGAATTTATACTGTATTGTATGGAGAATGAAAGGTCAGTCACATGGTATTTGTGTATAAGGGAATGAATGATCTGTCATTGCAGCGTGTATTTGTGTTTATTGTGTGTGTGTCATTGATGTGTGTCATTGACTGACAAGGGATTCCCCAAATTGCCTACGGGCGTTGGGCAATCCGGATGAGTAAAATTGGCAGGGAATAATGAGAATGTTATGGAGAGCATGTGTAGACAGGGCTTTAAAACAAGTGTTCAATTACATCCCCACATTAACGGCTCTCCAGATGTAGCAAGGGAGAATGGGAGTGAAAGTCAAAAATAATAGGCTGTCAACCGACAGGGTGTTTATTCAACGGCATGGCCGGGGCTTGTATTTGGCCGACGTGGGATGACAGAATGCGTTGAATGAAGGCAAAAATGACATGTGATGCTGACGTGAGTCCAATCGGAAGAATGGATGGTTATGGTTTCACCGGTCCGTTTATCTGTCTGTCTGTCCGGACACGGAGCTCTTGGGGAGAGCCAGAAGGGGTTGGGGTGACCAAGATGAATGTGGACAATATATTAATTGTTTATATTAATCTATTAATCTCTGTATATTAATCTGTAAAAATATATTAATCTCTGTGTGTGTGTGTCCGTATTTGTCTGGCTTTCTGGCTGTCTATGGAGTCATGTCTCTGAACACTGATTTTGAGGGAGTTGCTGGTGCGGACCAAAGCGGTGTCCGCGGTATCTACTGGGGGTCGAATGTCACTCCCTCAGTGTCTGCGAACTTGTCGTTCGGCAGTGTCGAAAGACAGGTTCGATTGTCGGTCTGTCTGCTTGATTTTCGGGTCTCACTCTGAGTATATGGCATATACTCTGAGTATATGGTCGTTTTCTGTTTTGTGCTTTAATGGTGGTTGATTTGACTTCCCTGAAAGGGGGACTGAAAATGCTTTGTTTTTTTCGTGGATTGCCCATTGGGCATGTTTAGGATTTAATAGAGTGGTGGAGTTCTGTGAAATATGATGACGTTGTCTTATGGACACTTCGTGAGTGACTAGGCACGTGCCTGGAAGGGGAAATTGTATTCATAACTCATGTGGGTTGTGTCTGAAGAAAAGGGTTAAAGTAAGTGTGAAGAAGGTCATGGAAAGTGCGAAGATGTTAAAGGAAAGTCGAATTAGATGGATCATTTGTCAATGACAAGTGACTTTGCAAGGTTTGCTAAGAAAGGGAGGGGAAAAGATTATAAAAGTTGATGGAAAAGACGGGAAATAAAGAAAAGTGGTTAGTTATGGACTGTTGTTTTGTGATAAGAAGGTGATTGGGGGCTGGTGAAGATTGGATCACGGCTCTGCAGACCAGGTGAACAGAACTCCACCAGGAGTGGGTATATGGGAATCACACCAATTAAATTATTGCTCAAAGGGAGGTGATAGAGCAAAATAAAAAAGATTGTCATGTGGACCGCAAGGCTAACCCCGCTCTTGCAGGGAAATGGTTTTGGGAGGCTAGTTATTTTTCAGATAATTTTTCCAGTGGGTTTATACTGATGTGAAATTCGCGTATCTAGGAAGGAAAGGAAAAAATTGTCCAGGTATTGATAGGATAACAGTGAAATTTTGAAGTGAAGTGAAGGATAACAGTGAAGAGTTAGTGTGTTCGTTGCGATTTTTGGGAATGGCAGGGTACTGTCGTACATGAATGATGGACCGACTGCGGAAAACGCCAGTAAGGCGTCGATACAATGTTGAACACCGAACGGTCCATGTGTTGGACAACAATGAAGGGTTCATAATTAATTTGGCACCTCAAGACAGACGTTCCGACATCCGCACCTACAGAGTTCGATGTAATACAATTACAAGCCGCGGCCTCAAACGTAGAACATCAAAAATTGGATTAAATTGGGAGCTCAGTGCCCCGCAGAAGGACAAATGTGGACGATTAATGACAAACCCGTGGCACCGCGAGCTTTATTGCCATGGTTGGCACGCATGGCGCATCCAAATGGCCATGTGTGCCATAGGGGGGTGAGGTGATGAGGCAGGTCACTTCCACCTGGGCAGCACCAGGCCTTTCGACTGTGGTTACCATGGTCTGTCGCTCGTGCGCTATATGTCAACGGTATCGGCGCCAGTGGATATGGCAGCCCTTGAATTACCTATCATGGATGACATGTTTTTAAAGTTTTGCATAGGTCTATCCCATGTGGCACGCAGCATACATGAACGCGTTCGGGAGGCCCTACCGGAGCCAACAAGCAAGCCTACCCACACCGTCGAGGCAGGAGATTACGTGCTGGTGAAGCATTTCACCCGTAAGACTGCGCTCGAACCAAGATGGACGGGGCCATACCAAGTTCTTCTGATCACACCAACAGCGGTGTTTTGTGAGGGCAAGTCGTCCTGGGTACATGCCACACATTGTAAGTTGGCCATACCCACAAACACAGACACCTCAAACGCACCACCACAGATCGAGGATGCTGCACCACCGCCTGTTAGGGGTGGCAATCACATTTAGTTTAATATACCGCTTCAGGCTAAAACAGGTGTCTGCAACAGGTGCATGGGATGCTAAAAGAGGACATTGGATTGACTTTAAATTGAAATGAAAATTGAAAGGGTGGATTAGGAAAATGAGTTTGTTCAAATAATCGTGGCATCTGTGGGATGCAACAATTTTGTGCCAGAATGGTGTATGGGAGCCGTCATCTGGGAAGCGTCGTTAAATGGCAGTAGGTTTAGACAGGTTTTGCTGCCCTCAGTCGTTTGAAGCAAGCGATTACTACAATGTGAATTCATGACGTCACAGAGCTCCCCCTACGATTATAGGCCACCATGCATTTCACACATATTAATTCCGCACCCACGGATCGAAAGCAAGAAAAAGCCAAAGGAAAATACGTATTGGACTGTGACCCGTGCAATGGCGAAAGTACAGAACCGATCACGGTGTTGGGTGTGCATGCATTTTCCCCACACCAGTACGACAGGGATAGAAATGGTAGTGCTACCCCTGTCCCTACGAGATATGTGCTCAGGACCCTTGCGTACCCCATGTCTGACCACAACCTTGGAACTGATAGGCCCAAATCTACCCAGCAGTGTGTTCCCGGGAGTTTCGATATACCCCACCCATTAAGCAGGCTTTGTTAGACAAACCACCTGATCCAGTCTGGGTGACAGAGCAAAAGGGACGGGTGTGTCTTATAGGAAAGGGACACGTTCAGATGGGAACCTCGGAATGTACCCATACCCTGCCATCCGACACCAGATGGAGAGAAAAGGGAGGCCCCCTTGTAATAACCATAGATGACCAAGCCCAGCATAACGTAACCAAGCTAACCATATCTTGGGGGACACCAAGCGCCACCCGCGTTGAGATCAGTAAATGCATGGCCTCGGCCCTTATCCCACCCCATGGAGTAATGTTTATTTGCGGAAATAAAGCATATCCATACCTACCCGAACAGTGGGGAGGGACTTGTTATCTGGGATCCATTTTTCCCAAGGTAAATTTGGTAAATCATGTATTATTAGATGTAGGGAAGATGATTAAAAGGAAGGTATTTTCGGAAATTAGTGAAAGTAAATATGGCATTTGAATTTCCAGACACGACACAGGAAATGCGGCTATGAATAAGCCAACCATCTGAGAGATAAGGTAACTAAATGCCAATTAGTGGGACGGGGGGCTAGGAATTGATCATGGTGTGTGTAAGAAAGTATTTTTCAGGATGGACGATGAAGAAATCGCCGTTGGAAAACCATGATCTTGACCACAGAGGCCGTCGATCTGAATGGGTCCTTCAACAAGGCAGATGTGACCAGCGCTTCAGAATTTTGTATTGATTTTTGTGATGACTGTGAAAATCCCTTGTGGGAACTGGCTACTGGCTGATGCCTGCATCGATGTTTGTGATGATTGTAATACTTGTGTTGAAAATCCCTTGCGTGTACTGGCTAACGCCTCTTATGTATTATGAATGATTGGCAAATAGATAGTCTCGCATTAGTAATGGAACGAATTGGAAACGAAACCTGAATCGCAGAACTACAATTGGAAAACGAATTAATGCATATGCAAACGATGGTGATGCAGAATCAAGTGGCTTTGGATATATTGTTGGCAGAAAAGGAAGGAGTATATGGGGTAATCGATGAACCTATTGATGCTTGGGATTCTGATAATGATTATGATTTTAGTTGGGATGATTTAACCTGTGATTTAGAAAGTGTAGGTTCTTTTAAAAGTCATTGCTATTATACCAGCAGTAAGGAGCGGATGGCAAAACATGTATCCGGAAGAACCACCCTCACCACCACTTACACCACCCAGCAATCACATGTACAAGGCTTGATGGCATTGGACGTCGATTGTTTGCCCTGATTCGCGAGGACCTCGCCTGCATAAAGAGGGCCCCTTAATCTGGCTGGCAACTGGGTCGCACCTATGCCGCAGCGAGGGTGGATTCGGAATCTGGCGGGCGGCAGCAATCTCTTAAACCAGGCGCCGTCGTCGCGAATTATGGCTAACAATTCATACGTTGAATGTTAGACGACCAGTTAGGGCCGGTATCTCTCTCTTTGAGTATACGTGACGCTATGTCGTGCCTGGCATGTAACTAATTGATGAATTTGGTGTCTTTCCAAGGAGGTGTCTTGTAAAGACAAAGGAAGGAACTGTCAGCCATTAGGGTTTTAAACCCCATGGCTTAATTGATCATAACATCTGAAATTATATATCGTGCTTCTGAAAACTGATTTGAACTCAGCTGCAGGCAGAGGCGAGTGGACAAAAAGTGGTTTCGAGGCTCGACGTGCAGGGTGGATCCTTAGCCTAGTAAATTAGTCCTTGAATGAATGTGCCAAACAGTAGATAAAATGCTCTCGACCCACGTACAGGAAAAAGATGTCATCCAAACGCCTCCTTCACAAAGGGAATAATTAATTATATATCTTCGTAGTGTTTAGTATGTCTCCTAAACCAAGGACGTATCCAATCTTCATCTACCATTTAGCCTAGTGTATAAGAATATTTACTTCGGCCTGCGCTCGGGTCTGATATGTTTAGATAGATAGCCAAAAAAAGCGTAGCCTATCATTATGCTTACATCTTGTTGTCTAAATTTGACCTTCTATAGGACGGGACAATGGGAGGTGTTGTCCTTATGGTCCAGTTGTGCTATGTCTTCAGCGCAGATTCTTGTCTAATATTTTGCTATAAATGAAATGCCTTTCCACTTATTTTTCAGTGAGTGTCTTGAGGAATTGTCCGCTGCGTGTAGGCGGTACATTCTCGAGCCTCGCTCCACACGTGTGTATATAATCGATTTTATTAAACATTGTTGTTCTTCTTCCTCTGATTCTTCTTCTTCTTCCTTCCCTTGAGGTCTTCGACCGAGATATATACATACATATATATATATATATATATATATATATATATATATATATACATATATATATATATACATACATATATATATATATATATATATACATACATATATATATATATATATATATACATACATATGTATATATATATACATACATATGTATATATATATACATACATATGTATATATATATATATATATATATATATATATATATACATACATACACAGTATATATCTCAAACTTTCAGAGGTTCATAAGTGAGTGCCGGGGAGGGACTTAGACAAAAATAATTTTTTTGAAAAAAAAAGTTGGATTGTTTTTTTTTGTTTTATCGCTCGATCAAGCCTTTGTAGCTGCAGTGTCTTTAGAGAGTATTCAAAGTCCTTGACCTTTTTCACATTTTGTTGTATTACAGCCTGAATTAAAAATGGATCAAATTGAGATTTTTTTGACACCCTCATAATGTGAAAGTGGTTTTTTTTTTTTTTTAAGTAACATGACCAGAGGCCCTGAACATTATTTTAAATGTATGCATGAAGGATGCACCCAAATAGTTGCTTGTCGGGTGCAAGCATGTCCCACTGGTGTATTTATATAAACTAGCAACGATACCCACCCTATGGGTGGGGCTTCAATTGGGAGGCCCAAATGAAAATGCAAAATATCAGAAATTGAAGGCTTTTTTTATTTTAAACGATTCATATAAACATCCGTTGAATCATATCACACGCAAATCATCAAAATGTAAACAGTACATGGTGCCCATTTTGAAAAAAAGATTGAATTCTGCAAAACGGAAGTGGCCGCTACACCTGTTTCTCAGTCGCTTTGCACACGCTGCCATGTTACTTCGGAGCCGCACGTTTATATAGGAAGAGTTCGTCAGGAGTCGATCTACTCTCGCCTGGTACGTAGAATAAACAGTATTTGTAGAATTTCAACAAAAGCCACATCATTGTTCATATCGGTAAATATTATTCCATCGTGTTTGGAAAAACTGGAAAATTGGAAAAATTGGAAAAACAATATAGCCTATTTTACTCCCAAGGGTCCCAGGAATACCCACCCAAAATATCGTTGCGATCGGTTGAGCCATTTTTGCGGTACCTTCGAACGGACGGACGGACATTTGATGAATTATAGTAAGATGGTGTGTAAATATATAATGAAAAATAATATTTGTCCTCTTTCCCTCTTCTTCGTTTTTGGTTGTCCACTTGCTCACTTTGGCCTCTTTGGATTGTGATGGTTCTCAAGAAGACCATCTCAAAAAGTTAGTTCAAGCATAAAAATGAGTGTTATAATTTATACAAAGTAACATGCATCTGAGATAAGTCCTATTGCCTTACCTTGCTTTCAGCATTCTCTGGACAAGCAACGTTTGCTTGAGATGCAAAACGCTTTTTTTGCACGCAGCAAGTTTGCAAGATGCTGATTAGACGAGGAATGGCATTGTCGAGAATTGGTAACCCCATCAGTAGGCCCAAGTCGCAGATGCGTATGGCTTCCTGTAATAGAATAATAAAACAATAAATTCGATAATTCACATATTGTGGCGTCTTCAGTTGCCCGATGCGACAAACGGGACCAAGTTAGAAACAGGTAACCAAAATTTAACTTTGATTACTTGGTTTTAGTTATACTTGGATTTTGGAACATGGGCGTAGCAAGTATTCCACATTCTCATTAATAGGGTGAGGAAAGAAAAAGTTTAATAATCGTGAAATTGACAAAAAAACAACAACCATATAATAACAGTGATGCCAACAGAACGGGTGCAGCCTAAAAAAGTGAAGACCTAAGCAAGCAGAATAATCCTGAACAAAGAAACCGTAGTCAGGAAAGTAACAGAATCTTGAAAGATTAAATCATTAACTCCCAAAACAAAAACTCTTATCATGATCAGATATAATATGATCAGATCAGATAACAGAAGTAGAATACACAATCAGAAGTCTTAGAGAAAGTTTTCAAAAAACTGCAGAGCATTCAAAACATGACTGACTGATGCAAGTGCACTCTGAATCACAGTTTTGACGAGTTTGATGCAAAGTATCCGATTCATTCCATCTTTACATTTACATTTCCCACCAAACATTTTTCGCCAGTGGTACATATGACTGCCGTCGGTCACAAAAACCTAAGGCCCAAGCTTGTGTTTATTAAACTGATAAAACACAAACAAGACACGAACACAAAGGTACAGCAAACAAACTTTGCTGTACATAGTACAGTGAATGATGCCTGGTTCTTCTCCCAGATGGATCTCTGCTTTACCATTCACTAGGGCATTGCCCGTACGTGGGTGCCCGTTCCGTGGCCAAAAAAAAAAAAAAACGCTACCCGTACGCTCTACCCCGCCCGTACGCCCGTAAACAAAAAAAGCAACGCTCTTCGCTTCCGCCCTTCGCTCTGACTGAATTGGGAGAAATAATGCGCATAAGAAATCGAATTACGTACCGTAATGGCGGTCAGCTCGTAACGCGCTCAGCTCCGCTCGTCTCACATCGGCCACGCCTACGCAACAGAGCGTTCTGTGATTGGCTGCCGGAAGATAAGTCGTCACTGTCCGGAAGTTCGCAAATCGCAGTTAGGATGAATCGTTTTAATTTAATCGCAGTTTGAATTCGTTTTAAAACATAGTTTAACGGCAACATAGTTTTCCAACGTGAAATAAATGAATACGCTGTCAAATGTGCCGTCCGAGGCAGAGTCTGATCGCCACGTTCGGCACACGTGATAGCTCGCTGCTCTCTGATTGGTTGAAGCGTTTTTTGGACATAGCTCGGTAAGTAATTGTCCGATTAATATGAAACCTTGAAAAGGCACATCCTCGGGTCCCCAGCAATATACCTGGCAAGTTTCAAGTATATCGGACCCGTGGTTGTCGAGAAACAGCGGTCACAGACACACAGACACACAGACACACAGACACACAGACACACAGACACACAGACACACAGACACACAGAGATTGCTGGAATTATAGATAGATATGCACAGCCCAATAATATTTGCGAAAGTTTCTCCCTCCACAACGCACTCACCACAACTGGATGGTTGACTATCCAGAAACCGATAGGAATTGCTCGTTCAAGCGAAATGATTGAATATTTTGGAGCAGCCCCAAACAAACAAACAAAAAAAAGACCTGAACTTTCGCAATATTTCCACGCAGCTTAAAATCCAACTAAAAGTAAAATACTTGTCAGCTTTTTCCTCGACTCAACTCTTACAATAAACATCTGACCTAAACTCACATTATAGAGTTATCTAAAGAATAGCATAACGCTGATCTCCTGTCTGTGCGTTTGTACATTCGGCTGTCTCCCGTTTCGGGCGGCCACTTCCCATGCTGTGTTTAAATAGCTCCGCACACAGGTGAAGATCAAGATTCAACCAGAAGAACATGAAACCAAACGAGATACATTTTAAAATTAAACATATACAGTACCTTCAGAAAGTATTCAGACCCCTTGCCTTTTTCACATTTTATTGTGTTACAGCCTGAATTTTAAATGGCCTAAATTGAGATTTTTTTGGTCAATGATCAACACATAATACACCATAATATCAAAGTAGAAATTTGTTTTTAGAATATTTTACAAAATAATATATGATGAAATACAGAAATATCTAAATTACATAAGTATCCAACCCCCTGAGTCCTTTGTAGAAGCACCTTTGGCAGTGATTACAGCTTCACGTCTTCTTAGGTATGTCTGTATTAGCTTTGCGCATCTGGATTTGGAGAATTTCTCCCATTATTCCTTGCAGATTTGCTCAAGCTCTGTCAAGTTGGATGGTGAGCATCGGTGAACAGCATTCTTCAAGTCTTTCCACAGAGTCTCAATGGGATTCATGTCTGGGATTTGGCTGGGCCACTCAAGGACTTTCACGTTATTGTTCTGAAGCCATTTCATCGTTGCTTTGGCTGTATGCTCCATGTCATTGTCCTGTTGGAATGTCAATCTTAGCCACAGTCTAAGGTCTTTTGCACTCTGAAACAAGTTCTCCTCAAGGATTTGCCTACATTTGGTTCATTCATTGTTCCCTCTATCCTTACAAGTCTCCCACAGTCCCTGCTGCTGAAAAGCATCCCCACAGCATGATGCTGCCCCCACCATGCTTCATGGAAGGGATGGTGCAAGATGGGTGATGAGCTGTGCTCTGTTTCTGCCAGACGTAGCGATTTGCATTCAGGCCAAAGAGTTACATTTTCGTCTCATCAGACCACAGGATCATTTGCCTCATGTTCTCAGTCTTTCACGTGCCTTTTTGCAAACTCCAGGCATGCTGTCATGTGCCTTTTTCTCAGGAGTGGCTTCCATCTGGCTACTCTCCATAAAGCATAGACTTGTGAATTGCTGCAGAGAGTGTTGTCCTTCCGGCAGGTTCTCCCATCTGAGCCTACTAACTCTGTAGTTCTGTCAGATTGGTCATTGGGTTCTTAGTCACCTCCCTGACCGAGGTCCTTCTTGTCCGGTTGCTCAGTTTGGTCAGACATCCAGTCCTAGGAAGAGTCTGTGTAGTTCCATATTCTTTCCATTTCCTAATGATGGAGCTCAGTGTGCTCTTGGGAACTTTAAACATCTAGAAATTGTTTTATTCCCTTCCCCAGATCTTTGCCTCCTCACAATTCTTTCTCGGAGTTCTACGGACAGTTCCTTGGACTTCATGGTAGAGTTTCTGCTCGGACATGCCCTTTCAACTGTGGGACCTTATATCAATAGGTGTGTTTCTTTCGAATTAATGTTCAATCAATTGAATTGGCCACAGGTGGACTCCAATCAAGCTACAAAGACATCTCAAGGATAATCAAAGGAAAGATGAGATGAGCTCAATTTGGAGTGTCACAGCAAAGGTGCAAGTACTTATTGACTCAAAATATTTCAGCTTTTCATTTTCAATTATTTTGTAAAAATTTCTTTAAAAAATAAAAATAAAAATTGACTGACTTTGATGTAAAGCACACACACACACACACAAACAAATCAACACACACTTTGCGAATCATATATGGAATGATAAGCAAAGAAATATAAACCTGAATAAAAGTATATGGAAGGAATGCACCAAAAACAACAGCAACAACGACACCATGTTGTACAACTATCGGGGATGCCTTCTATATGATTTCTGACTATATTTCTGACTGACTGGCTATTTCCCCACGGTTTCTGAGAAGATTTCAAAATAAATTACCTGAATTTAAGGCGAAACCCCCCTTTTCAGCATCTTATAGGGGACGGATCTGGATGGGGAGCACAACTCCACGAGACCTTGATGTTCTGATGTATCGTACCAGATATGGTCCATAATCGGTCATGGAGTTTGCGAGGAAAATATGCTTTAGTGAATATGAGGGATTAGGGGAAGGAGCCCGTGGGCCCCTTTCCAGGGAAGATATGGCCATGGGGAGCACAAGTTAAGGTTAGGGCATGGTCACGATGCAGCATGGCCAGTTTGGTCTGGATCTGATTATCGGTTTCTGATAAGATTTTTAATTTAAGTACCAATATTTTGGGGAAAAAACCCCTTTCACCCCAATTAAATGGGTGGATCCGGAAGGTGTACACAACCCCATTAGACATTACTGTCCAAATGCGTTGTTCCAAATTTGGTCTGCATCACTCAGGTAATTGCAGAGAAGATGTATTGGTGAAAATGAGAGACTCGGGGAGGGGGCTGATGGCCCTCTTTCCAAGGAAGATATGACAATGAAGAGCACCAGTTAAGGTTAGGGCATGGCCCTGATGTCTCATGGAGAGTTTGGTATGGATCTGTCTGATGGTTTCTGAGAAGATTTTTGAATGAAATCCCAATATTCTGGACAAAACCCTCCTTCACCCTCTTATAAGGGGCACATCTGGATGGGGAGACAACCCAATGAGACATTGCTGTCCTGATGTATTATACCAAATTTGGTCCATATCGGTCAGGTAGTTTGTGAAGACGTTCGAGTCAAATGCTAACAGGTGTACGCACGTACTGACGTACATACGGACGTACATCGGGACCCACTCTATGAGGTTATTTGGGAGAAATAACCAAAGAATACCAGCTCACTGTGCAATCATCCCCAGGACAGTGTTTTATATCAACCTTTCTTTCAACTTTCCCCAAATGCTATCTATCCCTCATCTTACCTTGTGTTTCACCTGCCCCTTTTAACCACAAACCAAATACTCCACACTATGCTGAGAGGGAAGATGTTTGTTTGTTTTCCTCCTGATGATTCCAATGCAGTATTTGGTCTTTCATTTGTAACACCGGCCTACCTATATGGTCTGGTCTTGCGGAACACCAGCCTACCTTTATGGTCTGGAGACGGTGGCACAGACAGAGAAGCAACAATAGAGGCTGCAGCTCTGCGAAGCAACTGGGTCAGGAGGACAACAGGAGTGACGAGGGTGGATAACAGAAGGATGGAAGAACTGAAGAAGATCGACAAATAGATATGACGATGAGTTTGACAAAGGGATCCAATGCCCCTGTCAAACAGAGACAGCTGAGGTGTACTGGGCACCTTGTATGGTATGGAGGAAGAGAGAATGGCAAAGAAAGCAGAGCGGTTTAAGGAGCAAGATAAGAGAAAAGAGGTAGACATATGCTGAGATGGGAAGATTGTGTGAGGAGGGATGTCAGTATGGTGGGAGAGTGGAGGGAGTTGGCTGAGGACAGAATGGAGTGGAAGAGTGTTGTATAAAAGACAGGGCAGCAGTAGCTTGGTACCATTATGCCTCACCCCATATAAAGGGAAATTAGCAAGAAGAAGAGAATTCTAGAAGGGATCACCCATGGTAATGTTTGAACTTAATGACAGGCAACCAAAGAGATTCTATGCTGTGTGCACATCACCTGGTACAGAGCACGAGGCTCGTTATGAACACGTGCTTGCAAGTACAGTCCACACGCTCGGAGCAGGCAGGCTGCAGCAAAAGCACGACGCCATTCTGGACGCACAGCTTGCCACGATGAGCCATGCAGACCTTCCCAAGCACGATACATAACCGCGCCAGCGGTGCTCATACAGACAGATGGCCCCAAAACAGCACCTCCAGCTCGTTCAGATTGCAGCTCTTTGGGTACTTGTGGGCTGTCTTTTGTCTCCTGCTGGTCCCAATCTGGATCATCCAGGTCACAATTTGGTTCAACCAATTGAAATATCATATTTGCAGCCCTTGCATGCGAGTTCGGAGATTGTTCCTTAGTCACAGAGACCGACTCGTTATTACCAGGTCCCATCTCGGTAATATTATAGACCGAATCATGCAAGGTTTCCCCAGAATCACACAAACTGATCCCACTTTGCTCCCTAAGATTGCTGGATTTGACACAGCCAAGTGTTTCATAGAGAGCAACAGCCGCCTGGTCAAGCAGAAAGAAGATTGCTGGATCCAACCTGTGCCCGTTTCCATCCTCCCCAGTTCTGAGCACACATTGGTGGAACGCCTTGGGAGACTCAGGCAGGAGATCCACAAGGTGACAGGGTGCTCCAGACATATAAACTTGCCCAGGGACCTGGAATTAAGATTGCAATTTCAAAATCAAGCAGTCATACGACACATTTACCAAGACAACCGATGACTTTTAAAAACATATTTATAATCACAGAATACATATGTAGTGAACAGCAAAATAAAATATTTACATCACTTCAGTTACCGGATTTGCACATGCCTGGGTCAAGACCTCAGACACAAAGGTAGTACACTATTCATGGCGTCCACTTATGAGCTTGTAACAAAAACGAATTAGATTCAACGATACTTTTGCGACATCTCCAAATAAAATTCTTGCACCAATTACACTTACACCAATTAACAAAATATTTCAGTTCAGAAATGATCTACATGCTGCTGATGCAATGTATCATATTGGATGCAACACATCGTTGAGACTACAGAAACCCATGCCTGATGAGCAAGACACAAGCTCCAGAAAAACGTACCTAATGTGGTCGTTCTCCCACAGAAAAAGAGGATATTGCATTTCAAAAAGTTGCACAATACCGTATAAGATAATGATGATGAAAAGAATACTATCAATGAAGTAATAGATAAAATGCAAGATTTGTGAGATGAGATGGGTACCAGGTGACGCACAAGATGATGTTGGTCATATACCCAATACGTCAACATCTACAACAGCAGCGGCAGCAGCGGCACCCATTGTAAACCGTGGGTCTTAGGGAGCAGATGAATCAGTTCTAGATATACACGGATGTGCACTACTGACCAGAGCTGCCTGGTAGTTGTCGTTGATGGGCGATCCCTGGTCGAAGACCCTATTCGCAAATTTGTTGAAAATATTGCCCAGAATCTGGGTTCCGTCAAGCGTACAATGGCTTCAAAAACTTTCTGCCAGCCTTCCAGATGCATACACAAATGAAGACCATTTTAAGACCTAGACCTACTGTACTTCATCAGTAGCTCAATTAAACCTACCGAGAAAGTTCATTCTCGAGATCGATAATGTGCGTGCCATAACTAGAGCTAGCTAGCTAACATACTTAACTGTTCACATTACTTACACATGTACGTCTCGAAAATCGCATTCCCTGAGCATGCAGTGCGGAGTGAGCATGCGTACTTACAGACGAGATCGATTTCATTTGCGCGAGTGCTCGGCCTATAGAAACAATTTATTGGTCTGGAAACAGACTCCTGCGACAAATATATACGTATATATATATATATATATATATATATATATATATATATAATTATATATATATAATTATATATATATAGTTATATATATATATATATATATATACAGTATATATATATATATATATATATATATATATATATATATATATATATATATATATATATATATATATATATATCTATATATATATATATATATATATATATATATATATATATATAAGATCTGGACAGAAAATATGAAATATAAAAATAAAAAAGGAGGCGGCTGTCAAAAAGGAAGAGGATGGGAACAAGAAACGAGTAATTTCTTTTACTTGGTCTCAACGGATATATGGACATATTCATTAAATAGTTATGTAATCAGGAAAAACAGATCCATACGAATGACGACGTGCCGACATTCTCGGTCTCAGGGCGACTACTCGAACACACACCACAAAATTGTTTCCCCCTGATTATAACTTTAAAGTGTCTTCCAAAGGCAAAGTGGTCTCAGCAGTCTAAAGGGTTAAAAGGTACATTTCAACAGTACGTAATTAATAGACACAAAAAGTATGACTATGGCAATGACACACACACACACACACACACACACACACACACACACACACACACACACACACACACACACACCCCCCCCCCCCCCCCCCATCCATTTATAGTAGAATATAATAATAACAAATTCGACTTCACTGTTCCAATACTTATGGAGGGCACTATAACTTTCAACTCCACCTGTGTTTGGATTTCTGTACATATAGTTCAATTATTTCGTTTTCTCCAGTTCTTCGTTAGTTTTGAGGCTTTGCCTATTATATATACACTACATGACCAAAAGTATGTGGACACCCGAACATCGAACATCTCATTCCAAAATCATGGGCATTAATATGGAAATGGTCCCCCCTTTGCTGCTATAACAGCTTCCACTCTTCTGGAAGGTTTTCCACAAGATGTTGGAACATTGCTGCAGGGATTTGCTTCTATTTAGCCACAAGACCATTGGTGAGGTCGGGCACTGATGTTGGGTGATTAGGCCTGGCTCGCAGTCGGCGATCCAATTCATCCCAAAGGTGTTCGATGGGGTTGAGGTCAGGGCTCTGTGCAGGCCAGTCAAGTTCTTCCACATTTCTGTATCGCAACAAACCATTTCTGTATGGACTTCGCTTTGTGCACGGGGGCATTTTCATGCTGCAACAGAAAAGCCCCTTCTCCAAACTGTTGACACAAGGTTGGAAGCATACAGTTGTCAAGAATGTCATTGTATGCTGTAGCATTAAGATTTCCCTTCACTGGAACGAAGGGGCCTAGCCCGAACCATGAAAAACAGCCCCAGAACATTATCCCTCCTCCACCAAACTTTACAGTTGGCACCATGCATTCGGACAGGTAGCGTTCTCCTGGCATCCGCCAAACCCAGTTTCGTCCGTCGGACTGCCACATGGTGAAGCGTGATTCATCACTCCAGAGAATGCGTTTCCATTGCTCCAGAGAAATGGCGGTGAGCTTCACATCACTCCAGACGACGCTCATCATTCCGCATGGTGATCTTAGGCTTGTGTGCGGCTGCTCGGCCATGGAAACCCATTCAATGAAGCTCCTGACGAGCAGTTGTTGTGCTGACGTTGCTTCCAAAGGCATTTTGGAACTTGGTAGTGGGTGTTGCAACCAAGGACAGACGATTTTTACGCGCTACACGCTTAAGCACTCGGCGGTCCCATTCTGTGAGCTTGTGTGGTCTACCACTTCACGGCTGAGCTGATGTTACTCCTAGACGTTTCCACTTCACAATAACAGCACTTACAGTTGACCGGGGCAGCTCTAGCAGGGCAGACATTTGACAAACTGACTTGTTGGAAAGGTGGCATCCTATGACGGTGCCACGATGAAAGTCACTGAGCTCTTCAGTACGGCCCATTATATTGCCAATGTTTGTCTATGGAGATTGCATGGCTGTGTGCTTGTTATATAAACCTGTCAGCAATGGGTGTGGCTGAAACAGCCGAATCCACTAATTAGAAGGGGTGTCCGCATACTTTTGATCATGTAGTGGATATACAGACTTGGCATTTAATATGGAATTTTTTTTTTTTCTTGACTTGGGTTTACTTTCTGAACTCAGTATATCAATCTGGTGAGTTTCTTTTACCCTTCGGTGATGTCTTTGTTGAAAGAACCATGTCACTGATTGTCTTTCGCAGCAAGAAGTCAATAACAGGATTATATCACAGGTGGCGTGACAGAATGTAAGGACAGGTACATTTTACGATTGGCTTCACAATCGGGTATAAAAGGGTTGTTGCGTTCTGTATTAGTGGAAAACAACTGCTGCACGTCTACAAAAGTTATTGCCGCTTCCTCTGGAGATTGTCCGACAACTTGACAATGCTGTTTGTCATGGAGTGGTGGCTTTACGAAATTCTGGCATGAAACAGCGTGCTATTGCTCGGCAGTATGGCATCACAAGGTCAGGTGTCAAAGATCCTGAAACGAAATGCTCAGAGGGGTGTCCCTACTCCAATACCGAGGCCAGGACGTCCACGCAGAACCACAAGGAGAGATGATCGCCATCTGCACCGGTTAGTCTGCAATGGCCGTACCAAGTCAGCTAATCGGCTTAGGGCTGAGTGGCAGCAACTGACAAATGTGCCTGTATCCAGAAGGCTAGTCAACCAACGACTGGTTCAAGCAGGCTATCGTGCCAGGCGTCCCCTGAGAAAGCCATGCCTGACCAGACAACACAGCCAGCGCTGATTGCAGTGGGCCAGAGAGCACCGTCAATGGCAGCCAGGACACTGGAATCACGTGACCTTCAGTGACGAGTCTAGATTTCTGGTCCATCATCAAGATGGCCGCGTCCGAGTGCGCCGACAAGTGCATGAAGCCCACAACGAAGATTGTATAGTGCCAAGAGTCCAAGCTGGAGGTGGTGGGGTGACCGTTTGGGCTGCTTTTCATGCAGGAGGCAAAACTCACCTGGTTGTTCTGAATGGAAACCTGAACCAGTCCAAGTACAGGGTCATTCTGGAAGAAACATTGCTTCCATTCGCTCGTGCAGCCTTTCGAGGAAACTTTGTCTTCCAAGATGACGATGCACGGCCTCATCGTGCTCGCATGATCCAACACTTTCTTGCTGACCGTGGTGTAGAGCATATGGAGTGGCCTGCCATGTCCCCGGATATGAATCCGATAGAGAACTTGTGGGCAGAATTAACGCGTCAAATGGACAACTTGGACCAGCAGCCTACCTGTGAGTGAATTGCAGCAGACTATTGTCACTGCATGGCAAGCGATTCCTGTCCAAACCTTGGCAAATCTCGTGAACAGCATGCCTCGACGTTTACGTGCTCTCCTGAATGCGCGTGGGGGTTACACAAAGTACTGAACTGTAATTTTACTGTCCGTAATCCCAGTCACAATTTAGCTTTTGTTTTTGTTGAAATTATTTTTGGCTAATGTGCAAAATAAAGAGATACTTCTGGAAAACGTACAGAAGTTTAACACAGTACTGTCCGTGAATTGAGTTCGATATCAGTTTACATGACTTTCAAGGATCAATTTATTTGCTTCGAAATGTCAAATGTGGTTTTTGTTTCTTTTAAAGGTCACATTAACAAAATCTAGAATAATTTCAACATAATTCCAATGAACTTTTGGTTCTAAGTCATCTTGAAAAGTAAGTTCACCCCTACAAAAAAAATATTCCATATTAAATGCCAAGTCTGTATATATATCTGTACAGTATCTGCCTTGTCACTGAACTACTCCCTCAACCTCTTGTGAAATCGTACCTAAATTCTGGTATGCACCTATGTCTCCCGTGTGTATTTTCTAAGCGTATTGTTTTTGAAATTAAAAAAAAAAAAATTAGAATTTTTTTTTTTCCCCCAACTTAAATCTTCAACTTCAATCTATATATATAAAACACAGTTTGTGTGTGTGTGTGTGTGTGTGTGTGTGTGTGTGTGTGTGTGTGTGTGTGTGTGTGTTACCGATAGACTCCGAAACGGAGAGGCTCGCATGCTTGATATTTGGCATAGACATGGCCATTGAGCCTGGGACGAACATGGCCGAGACCATATTTGACGAGATCCATATTTTTTATTCATATTTACCTCAGCGCATTTCAGCGAAGTACCCGCTAATCTCAGCCAGTGCCAGAACAGCTCGCTGATTCGCTCAGAGCGATCACGTGATGTTCCATCCCGTCACACGTCACACGTTTGCACGTAATTCAGGGCGAAAAGCGATTGCGTTTTTTCACCTTTATGCGATCGTGTTTTGTGTCGATTTTGTGCGATATGAATTAAATTTAAATTCATATTTCGTGTTTACGAATTCGAATACGAAGGATTTCCCCTTTCCCCTTTCGATTTCGAATACGAATCGAATACGAGCTCGAGTCGAGAGGGCGAATGTACGGGTTAGGAATGTACGGCTCTCCCTTCCCCCACGCGGCAACGCAGGTACTGGAGGGCATGGGTCACAGGATCGGTGAGGCTCCAAAATCCGCTTAGTGCTCTTGCGAAGATGCAGGACGATGTCGCGATTGTTGTGCTGCTCTCCGACCATGAGAACTGCAACGTCATTGTTGACTGGTCCTCCCCTTCCCTCCCCCGTCCGTCCTCCCCCTCCCCTCCCCCGTCCGTCCTCCCCCTCCCTTCCCCCTCCGTCCTCCCCCCTCCACCCTACCCCTTCACCTTCTCCCCTCCCCTTTCCCCTTCCCCCTCCCCCCTCCCCTCCCCCGCCCGGCAATGCCGGGTACTTCTGCTCGTTGTTTATAACATCTTACAAATCACGTATCTTACAAATACACTTGTGCAAAAATAATTGTTTATATTATGATTGGTGTAAACCATGACAAAACAGCAACAAACAGCATGACAAAATATGTATAAATATATATAGAAAGTATATATATATATATATATTTTTTTTTTTTTTTTTTTTTTTATATATATATATATTTTATTTTATATATATATATATTTTATATTATATATATATATATTTTATATTATATATATATATATTTTATATATATATATATATATATTTTATATATATATATATATATATATATATATATATACATATACATATACATATACATATATATATATATATATATATATATATATATATATAGATATATATATAGATATATATAGATATATATAGATATATATATATATATTGTTACGGACCGCGGATAAGATGTTGTGTTTGCCGAGCGGATGGCACCGCGGCCGAACAGTTACCCCGACTAACCCGATTCCCGAACGTTGGCCGGATCGCGCCACAGATATTCAATATGGAAAAGACAAAAGCGACACGGATGTGAAGAAGAAGAAGAAGACAAAAAGGTTGGAAATACTACTAAATTTATTCCTATTATTTACATGCTCAAAGTAACCAAGGAAGAAGGAAAGATAAGAAAATAATTTACAGAAGAATTCAGAGACACAGTGCAATTATTAACTTATACAAACTTAATTAATACCCAGGGACAAGACACACAGAACAAACTCACGTACACAAAAGGATGGAAAGGCAGGAGGTGGATGGCTGGAGGGAGAGGAAGGTCCAACGGATCCTGCAGCACGATCGGCGCGTTTGGCAGCCGCCGTTCCTTCGCGGCCCTGCTCAAAACTGCCGTCCAGGCCCCAAGCTGCTGTTGTTGCTGCGGCTGGGTGGACGTCGCGTGCTCTTTTCAGGACTCGTCTCTCTCGTCTTGTCAAAGCTCATCTGCTTCTGTAAAAGCTCATCTGGTCCAACCACTTCTGTAAAAGCTCATCTGGTCCAACCACTCAACTCAACCACTCAACAACACAACTCAACAACTCCACCTTGCTTCTTGCGTGCGCGCTTTTATAGCGCCTCAGGCGATCAAGCCGCCGGCCTTCAGGACACGCCCATCGGTCAGCTCGCCTCGGCCCTGATTGGTCGGCACGGCCCTCTGGCTCCGCCCTTGATGACGATGGGCGGGCACGCCCTTCTTCCCCGAGCTGAGCACATGCTTAATGGCGGCTTTGCGGCGAAATCAGCAACCACCGCTGTAACAAACCTGGCAAACTGCCCAGTGCGGTTGGCAATGGAGACTTGGAGGGGATGTAGCTGGAAATGGAGATTTTGGGAATGGGAATGAAAGGGGATCTATCTGGTTTCACTTGGTGCAATGGAGTGTCATCTTAATGGAAGACAAGGCCTTACCCTAATACACATAATAAAGATATAACTATCAACAAGGGGGAAATCTATGATTGGCTGACGTGATTGTTTATGACCTAATTATGGGATGCCCTTTGACCTTTATACATAACTGGAGTAAGGAGGGTCCAGAATAAAGCACTAATAAAAAAAAACACAATAAAAAAAACAATCCTCATATCCACAACACTGCACCCTCCTCCTCTTAGGCACGTCCCGGGCCTATAACATTAACTTAGTGTGACACGTAGGTGTAGTTCCCTCTACTTTTAACCTGACCCTGAGTGCGACAGTTTTAAAACATAAATAAATATATCCCGCTGCTCCATTGCACCCTGCCTAACAGACTCACACCCACAGCTAACCGAATTGCGGAATGGTCTTCAAACTATACATTGACGGTGGGGAACATTATTTACAATGACGTTACTTTATTTACAAAACGCAACCCAGGACCTGTGATTGTTCTTTCTGGGGGGGGGGGGAGACAGTCTGCTCTGCATCGACGCACCATGAAAGCACCCAAAACGCACCAACACACCCTCCAGCACCAATCGGTGCACAGTCATCACTGGTAATCAATAAAAATAAAAACAACAACCCCTAACCCTGCTGGTGGTCTCTTGCTCTTCGGCTCCCTCTGCTGGCTATTTGCTTTCTTCCAGATGTTGTCATTTTCTTTCATTTTTTCCTACTGGCGGCCTATTTGAACATAAAATGAAATGCACCCAACGTGTCCATTTTTATTTATTTATGGCCCACAGGGGCCGACTAGTGTGGTTCACCTGTGGGGCATCGGTGCCCTGTGATCAAGGTCCGCCAGCAAGATCTCGGGCCTTCATTGCCGGTTCCAGCAGAGGGGCCATGCCCCAACCCACGGGGTCCATAAGTGGTGCTCGGCCACAGACATGTGGTCCATAATGTGGTGCATCGATGCAGACAGCTGGTTCTGGGAGTTCCGGGCGCACAATGGCGGACTCACGCACGCTTCCCTCGGCGCCCAGTGGCACACAGGTCCTCATGTGGGAGACAAAGGGGGGAAAATACAGATGAGCGAGGGGTAAGTTCTCAAGGGTACACATCAAACAAGGCAATGCAAGGTGAAGTGCATACGGAGAGCGAAGTGAGAAAGCTCGTCCCTACCGTACGTCACCCCCCCCCCCCCCCCCCCCGTCACCTACACTACCCTTGCCCTTACCCCATATTTACAAAATCTACACATTACAAATTCGTCGCTAATGTCACGTCTTCCCCATATTTCCCCGATACCAAATTCGTCTCCACATTCCCTCTATCCAAAATTTGCCATCACCCAATTCATCATCAATCCTCATAAGGAGGAAGAGATGGAACACAAAGCACAATGTCACACCCACGTCATGATGCGTCTCACATTCCAAACATTTGCATCAAAAATAATTAAAACAACCTGGCATGGTGTGGAGGTACGTCATCTCAGGTGAGTGGATGTTGATGGTGCAAGGAGATTTTCATCCTAACTACTTTCTAAATGACATTAACACACTTTACACTACCCGGGGTCTTTCCCTCCCATTGGCCAACTTACACTATGGGTTCTAAAAACCAATTCCCATTGACCAAACTGTGGTGCTTCTCAATTTGGGGTCTCACTCCCCCGATTCAACTCCCTGTGCCCTTGCACAATTTCAGGACTGGGGCGTGTAGCTCTCCCAGCAGGTCTACCCACCTGCACACCTCCACCACTGCAGTTGCCACCCGAGCTTACCTAGCTCCTTACCCAAACCTATCTAATTGGGGAAGGCCCCTCCTGGCTCTGTCACCCCACTCGGTGCCCTCTGGCACTGGGCTACCCGGGTCCGTCCTCCGGATCCTAGGGCCCCATCCACAACTACCGGCTCCCAGAGCCCATCTGCGGCCTCACCTGGCCGACATCCTCACAGTGGTGGAGTGCCCAAACCAACTACACACACTAACAAGCTACACGCCCAGCCATTTCCACGTCACTAATGCACCCATCCAAATACCATTCTTTCACCCGCACCACAGATGCCAATATCCAACCACAATTTACCTATACCCTCTACCTAACACTTACACTACCCTCCCCGGGTATTCGTGATGGGGGTCCATCCTTCCCCCATTCACACCTTCGCACCATCCACTCCACTCCATAGTTTCCACCATACTCACTCCACGACCATCCATTCCAATACTCCATATATCCCAGAATCCATATATTCCACACAACCATCTCCATTCACCTGTAGTTGCACACCTGTGCAATCATACCTGGTGCCACCCGCACCCTCCTTCCTTCCTGGACCCTTTGGTCAGCACAATACTCATCACCATCACTCACTCAAACACTGCTCCATACACCTGTGCAATCACACCACAACTCACACTCACAATCATTTACTCATACCCTGCTCAATACACTTCCGATCCTCACACACACGGCATCATCTCATCTACCTGTTGCCCTGCTAACTTAGTGCTCCCCGTCTTCCCTTTAAACTAAGCACATACCACGTCATTATCATCCACACTAATCTACCTGCGTCCCCACTACAGGTATCATTGTCACTACCTAATCTTAACGTTACCTAAGGTCATCTTCTAGGTCCCTACACATTATCCAAACCCTCCCGGGCTAGTTTTCACTGCCATAAACCCCATAAGTCTAGTGCTCCTTTGCCCCCTCTGTGAGAGATGGCAGAGTTGCCATCCCATCACATCGGGTATCTCAAACTATAAATTTTGCTCACCAAATTCCAACCAATCAAAAATTTTCCAATTACTGCCAATTCTATTCACTTTTCTAAATTTCGGATCAAAAACACTATCAGTATCATCATCATCACAGTCCGCTTTATCTGAGCCTCGGTGCGTCGTCACATCATTAAAACTCGGCTTCGCAAAGCCGAGCAATGAATTCGGGTGGTTTGGTCGCCTGCAGGTTGAATCCGTCCGGCTTTCGGTTCAAGGGAGGTGGTTTGGTCGGGCCGAGATTCCACGCACCATCTCGGCGCGGCACCTTGCGGTCCCGGGCCCGATGGCTCAATCTCCCCCGGTCGGAATCCCGTCCCCGCCAGGGGGCACCATTCCGCTTCCTCCCACTCGCCCTTGAACCGGACCGGTCGCCTCGCCCGACAAGGCCCGGGCTCGACCGTGCAGGGCGGGGCCAAGCCCGAATCGGCAACGACGCTTCGAAGAGAAGCGACGCAGCATCGATCCGCGCCGGGCCTGGCATCCAACAAAGCACACCGCGCCCCGAGTGCTCGCATCGGCTATCCGTCGCCCTAAACGCTGCCCCATTCAACGTCGATGCTTTACTCGCATGCCCACACACACACACGCGACCCTTTTGACACCCACAAAACCCGGCGTTCCAACGCCGTCCGTCCATTCCACCAACGCACTCCCTGTTACATACCACACCTCTCGCGCACACTCGCCGTTCGCACACTCCCTTAACACACCTCGCGCACCGTCTTGCGCACTCTCCCCACTCGGTACGTACCCCGTACCACTCACCATGGGCGTGCACTCTTGCATCCACCCACTAACGCACTCAGATGGGCTCTCCCACACCCGCGCCACGACCAACTCAGGTGTGCTTCCTCGCACACGTTCCACCACCACCTTACTCTCCGTGTCACACTCACCCTCGCACGTACACTCCGTATTGCTCTCACTCCCTGTGTCACACTCCGTACACCCCGACGTGCATTCTCGCTCGCACTCGGTATCTCGCTCGCACTCGGTATCACACTCGTGCTTCGTAACACGCTCACCCCTTGACGCACACTTTTTTTTCCACACGCGTGCTATTTCCACTCACACCGGACCCTTCACCAACGCCCGGGTGCCATATTGACCCCAATCGCGCGACTATTCTCTTCGCGCCAAACCCCCTTTTACAAAATCTCCCGGCACCACATGCAGCCCGTCTCACCTTCGGGGTTCTTCTTCCTCCCTGCACCAACACCTGCAAATCTTTATAAGGATTAATGAGCACAGCATCAGGATGTGAGCACGGACTTTGTACAGTTTCCATTCCTTCCTCCGATTCCTGGGCTACCTCCGTCGTCTCTTCAATTTTAATTATACCCACTACTTTTTCTTTATTCCCCACGACGACCGTTGGCTTTATTAAAATTCCCTCTTCTACCTCAACGGTCGCCGGTTGCCCTTTACCCCGGGTCGCGATTTCTACCCCGGTCCAGTTACCCGTGCTTTCCTCCGCCTCGCTCAACCAGCGCTTCTCGACCCGCGTTACCTCGTCGTGCACCCCTGGGACCTTTTCGCCCACCCTGCGGTCAATGTCTTCCTGTATTCTTTCCATCGTGGCATTTATTTGCTCCTGAAATCCAACCGGGTTGTACCTTGCTTTGTGCCTCGCTTTTTTTGCGTCTAGCCCCTGAGTAGCCATCATTGCATCAAATCACTTACTGTCACCTCTCAGAGCGGCACTGAAATGCATCATCAAAACGCCCCAGTCCATTGGCACTGCGGGTCCGGCTATCGCCGTCACGTACGGGAGGCCGCCATTTCGTGTGCCTGTAACCTCCTCTACCACATTGCCATTTTTCTCCTCCTCCCTTTCCTCCACATACGTTTCCCCCGAGGTCCTGGGTCGATTCTACTCCGTCTATTTATCCCACCGGCATCCCGTCGCCTTGACTATCCATGGCACGACTTCAAGTTCGGGTTGAGGTTCAGGTTCGGGTCATGGCACGACTTGACTATCCAAGTTCGGGTTTTTTTGTTTTTTTTAAACAAATTTCAGCAGCTCGTAATTTTGAGCACGTTAAGCGCACTTCGGGTCCGACCCCGCTCCCGACACCAATTGTTACGGCCAATAGTACAATTGGTGTCCCAAAATTTGGGCTAAATAAATTTAGTCCCAGGTTCGAATCCCAACTCCTGACTACCAATTGTTACGGACCGCGGATAAGATGTTGTGTTTGCCGAGCGGATGGCACCGCGGCCGAACAGTTACCCCGACTAACCCAATTCCCGAACGTTGGCCGGATCGCGCCACAGATATTCAATATGGAAAAGACAAAAGCGACACTGATGTGAAGAAGAAGAAGAAGACGAAAAGGTTGGAAATACTACTAAATTTATTCCTATTATTTGCATGCTCAAAGTAACCAAGGAAGAAGGAAAGATAAGAAAATAATTTACAGAAGAATTCAGAGACACAGTGCAATTATTAACTTATACAAACTTAATTAATACCCAGGGACAAGACACACAGAACAAACTCACGTACACAAAAGGATGGAAAGGCAGGACGTGGATGGCTGGAGGGAGAGGAAGGTCCAACGGATCCTGCAGCACGATCGGCGCGTTTGGCAGCCGCCGTTCCTTCGCAGCCCTGCTCAAAACTGCCGTCCAGGCCCCAAGCTGCTGTTGTTGCTGCGGCTGGGTGGATGTCGCGTGCTCTTTTCAGGACTCGTCTCTCTCGTCTTGTCAAAGCTCATCTGCTTCTGTAAAAGCTCATCTGGTCCAACCACTTCTGTAAAAGCTCATCTGGTCCAACCACTTCTGTAAAAGCTCATCTGGTCCAACCACTCAACTCAACCACTCAACAACACAACTCAACAACTCCACCTTGCTTCTTGCGCGCGCGCTTTTATAGCGCCTCAGGCGATCAAGCCGCCGGCCTTCAGGACACGCCCATCGGTCAGCTCGCCTCGGCCCTGATTGGTCGGCACGGCCCTCTGGCTCCGCCCTTGATGACGATGGGCGCCTGGGCGGGCATGCCCTTCTTCCCCGAGCTGAGCACATGCTTAATGGCGGCTTTGGGGCGAAATCAGCAACCACCGCTGTAACAAACCTGGCAAACTGCCCAGTGCGGTTGGCAATGGAGACTTGGAGGGGATGTAGCTGGAAATGGAGATTTTGGGAATGGGAATGAAAGGGGATCTATCTGGTTTCACTTGGTGCAATGGAGTGTCATCTTAATGGAAGACAAGGCCTTACCCTAATACACATAATAAAGATACAACTATCAACAAGGGGGAAATCTATGATTGGCTGACGTGATTGTTTATGACCTAATTATGGGACGCCCTTTGACCTTTATACATAACTGGAGTAAGGAGGGTCCAGAATAAAGCACTAATAATTAAAAACACAACAAAAAAAACACAATCCTCATATCCACAACAATATATATATATATATATATATATATATATATATATATATATATATATATATATATATATATATATATATATATATATACAGACTTGTCATTTAATATGGAATATCTTTTTTGTGGGGGTGAACTTACTTTTCAAGATGACTTAGAACCAAATGTTCATTGGAATTATGTTGAAATTATTCTAGATTTTGTTAATGTGACCTTTAAAAGAAACAAAAACCACATTTGACATTTCAAAGCAAATAAATTGATCCTTGAAAGTGATGTAAACTGATATCGAACTCAATTCACGGACAGTACTGTGTTAAACTTCTGTGCGTTTTCCAGAAGTATGTTTTTATTTTGCACATTAGCCAAAAATTTTTTTAACAAAAACAAAAGTTAAATTACGACTGGGATTACCGACAGTAAAATTACAGTTCAGTACTTCGTGTAACCCCCACGAGCATTCAGGAGAGCACGTACATGTTGAGGCATGCTGTTCACGAGATTTGCTAAGGTTTGGACAGGAATTGCTTGCCATACAGTTACAATAGCCTGCAGCAATTCATGCACAGAGGCAGGCTGCTGGTCCAAGTTGTCGATTTGACGCGTTAATTCTGCCCACAAGTTCTCTATCGGATTCATATCCGGGGACATGGCAGGCCAATCCATATGCTCTACACCACAGTCAGCAAGAAAGTGTTGGATCATGCGAGCACGATGAGTCCGTGCATTGTCATCTTGGAAGACAAAGTTTCCTCGAAAGGCTGCACGAACAAATGGAAGCAATGTTTCTTCCAGAATGGCCCTGTGCTTGAACTGGTTCAGGTTTCCATTCAGAACAACCAGGTCAGTTTTGCCCCCTGCATGAAAAGCAGCCCAAACGGTCACCCCACCACCTCCAGCTTGGACTCTTGGCACTATACAATCTTCGTTGTAGGCTTCATGCACTTGTCTGCGCACTCGGACGCGGCCATCTTGACGATAGACCAGAAATCTAGACTCGTCACTGAAGATCACGTGATTCCAGTGTCCTGGCTGCCATTGACGGTGCTCTCTGGCCCACTGCAATCGGCCCTGGCGGTGTTGTCTGGTCAGACGTGGCTTTCTCAGGGGACGCCTGGCACGATACCCTGCTTGAACCAGTCGTTGGTTGACTAGCCTTCTGGATACAGGCACATTTGTCAGTTGCTGCCACTCAGCCCTAAGCCGATTAGCTGACTTGGTACGGCCATTGCGGACTAACCGGTGCAGCTGGCGATCATCCCTCCTTGTGGTTCTGCGGGGACGTCCTGGCCTCGGTATTGGAGAAGGGACACCCCTCTGAGCATTTTGTTTCAGGATCATTGACACCTGACCTTGAGTGATGCCATACTGCCGAGCAATAGCACACTGTTTCATGCCGGAATTTCGTAAAGCCACCACTAAATGACAAACAGCATTGTCGAGTTGACGGACCATCTCTAGGGGAAGCGGCAATAACTTTTGTAGACTTGCAGCAGTTGTTTTCCACTAATACAGAACGCAACAACCCTTATATACCCGATTGTGAAGCCAATCGTCAAATTTACCTGTCCGTACATTTTGTCATGCCACCTGTGATATAATCCTGTTATTGACTTCTTGCTGCGACAGACAATCAGTGACATGGTTCTTTTAACAAAGAAATCACCGAAGCGTAAAAGAAACTCACCAGATTGATATACCGAGTTCAGAAAGTAAAACCAAGTCAAGAAAAAAATATATATTCCATATTAAATGCCAAGTCTGTGTGTGTGTGTATATGTATATATATATATATATACATATACACACACACCAATCATATATATACTAGCGGGGTCACCCGTGGGAATCCCACGGGCATGGATGTGTGTGACATTTCGACATATTGAGTTATATGCTGCACATTCATTTTTACAAAATGGTTACTGGCAAGTCATCAGATCCAGAAATGGTGTGAATTTAGTTATTTCACATAATATGTGACCCCTCACTCCTCTCCACCTGACACTCTCCTGTCTCCACCTGACACTCTCCTGTCTCCACCTGACACTCTCCTCTCTCCACCTAGCACTCCTCTCCTCTCCAAACCCTCACATCCCTCTCCTTTCCAATCCCTCACCTCTCCAATCCCTCACACTCCTCTCCTCTGCAATCCTTCACACGCCTCTCCAATCGCGCCTCACACTCCTCTCCAATCGCGCCTCACACTCCTCTCCAATCGTGCCTCACACTCCTCTCCAATCGTGCCTCACACTCCCCTCCAATCACTCCTCTCCAATCGTGCCTCACACTCCTCTCCAATCACGCCTCACACTCCTCTCCAATCGTGCCTCACACTCCTCTCCAATCGCGCCTCACACTCCTCTCCAATCGCGCCTCACACTCCTCTCCAATCGCGCCTCACTCGCCTCTCCAATCGGCTTTCCCCGTCTCGTTTCTCTCCTTTTTCTCCCGTCTCGTTCTTTTTCTTGCTCCAAATCGGCCCGTCGGAATCGGAAATCGGCCCGTCTCGCCCGTCGGAATCGGAAATCGGCCCGTCTTGCTTTTGTGCTTGTGCGTAAATAAATTGTGTTCATGACACCATTTCTGGTGTTGGGCTAGCGGCTAGGGTGCCGGCTTAGGATCCTGGGTTCGAATCTCGGTCGATCGCCGAATTAATGCCAGGGGGGTTGACTCAGCCTGTCATCCTTCCGAGGTCGGCTAATTGAGTACCAGTTCACTGGTAATTCCCTGTTTGTCGTTGAAGGCGGCAAAAAGGGTTGGCGTCAGGAAGGGCATCCGGCCGTAAAACATTGCTTCAAAAAGGGGACAAAAAAACAACAACTACCACGGTCCCCGAAAAGGCCAACCCCCGCTTTGCGGGGAAAAATGGCCTCTAAACGGTGGTTTTTACACCATTTCTGGATCTGATGACTTGCCAGTAACCATTTTGTAAAAATGAATGTGCAGCATCTAACTCAATATGTCGAAATGTCACACACATCCATGCCCGTGGGATTCCCACGGGTGACCCCGCAAGTTTGCATTGACGTTCGTCGATGGACTCGTTCGCCCGTCTCATTCGTTTTCTTGCTGCATCCTGTTCAAGTCTGCGTTCTTCATCGATCGTCTCATTCATTTTGGAAATAGAAGTTTCCACGCAGCGCATGAATTGTCACGATCCTCAAGAGGAATTTGTCTCGTAATCATCAAATGATAAATGGCAAGTAAATTATATTGTGGAAAATTAAAGATTTCAAATAAACCTATTTAAAGTGTATTCGCACATAACTAATTTTAAAAAACGAAGAAATATCTCTCGGTAATTTCCTGAAACATATTTTACTTCCGGCTAATAATGTTGAATTAAATAAAAACGAAGAAATATATGTCGGCATCATTGTTGACGTTTTTGTGACGACTGTCATCAAACGAAAAAGTAATATATCTTAACGGAAAAGCAAAAGCGAATTTTTAATATACTAGGGCATTGCCCGTACTATATCTATATCTAAAATTATATCCCCCCCCTCTATTTACATGAAATGGTTTGGTCCAAAGCGAACGGCTTGCGAGTACGGTGACAATCCCCCCCCCTCTATTTACATGCAATGGTTTGGTCCAAAGCGAACGGCTTCCGGAGTTTGGTAAAGAAATCGCCATCGCGTGCACAAACGCGCAGGAAAGCGAATGAATCGCAAATTCGGTTTTATTAGTTTTAAAACATAGTTTAACGCCAACATAGTTTGCAAACGTGAAATAAATGAATACGCTCTCAAATGTGCCATCCGAGGCAGAGTGTGTCCGCCACGTTCGGCACACGCGATCGTTCGCTGCTCTCTGATTGGTTGAATCGTTTTTTGGACATAGCTCGGTAAGTAATTGTCCGATTAATATGAAACCTTGAAAAGGCACATCCTCGGGTCCCCAGCAATATACCTGGCAAGTTAAAAGTATATCGGACCCGTGGTTGTCGAGAAACAGCGGTCACAGACAAACAGACGTACAGACGTACAAACGTACGTACAGAGATTACTGGAATTATAGATAGATATCGACACGTTGCCGTCGGTGTCATGTTGGGCGGTGTATGATACACCATGACGCGATTTTTAAAAATATATCTCTGCATTTTCCCGCGTGTGTGGAATGTTCTCAATTATTGCTGACACCGAGTCCAAAACCATCGATAAAAATGAAATCATATGGTGAGTTAGATTGGAGATAAAGGCGTGAGAGAGACTCAATGGCCTTGAAGTTGAAGTTACAGGCGTTTGAGAATTCATTTCGTTCTATAAACGGCAACTTTCATTGGATTTCCTTCCCGTTTTTTTTCAACCGAGTCGAAAACTATGTTAGCGACTGTGAAAAATGAAATGATATATCGAATTTTTAATATGTATCGACACGTTGCCGTCGGTGTCATGTTAGGCGGTGTATGATACACCATGACGCGATTTTAAAATATATATCTGCATTTTCCCGCGTGTGTGGAATGTTCTCAATTATTGCTGACACCGACTCTAAAACCATCGATAAAAATGAAATCATATGGTGAGTTAGATTGGAGATAAAGGCGTGAGAGACTCAATGGCCTTGAAGTTACAGGCATTTGAGAATTCATTTCGTTCTATAAACGGCAACTTTCATCGGATTTTCTTCTCGTTTTTTTTCAACCGAGTCTAAAACTATGTTAGCGACTGTGAAAAATGAAATGATATATCGAATTTAAAATAGATATCGACACATTGCCGTCGGTGTCATGTTGGGCGGTGTATGATACACCATGACGCGATTTTAAAAAATATATCTCTGCATTTTCCCGCGTGTGTGGAATGTTTGTGGAAAATTAAAGATTTCAAATAAACCTATTTAAAGTGTATGCGCACATAACTAATAAAAAAAACGAAGAAATATCTCTCGGTAATTTCCTGAAACATATTTTACTTCCGGCTAATATGTTGAATGAAATAAAAACGAAGAAATATATGTCGGCATCATTGTTGACGTTTTTGTGACGACTATCATCAAACGAAATAGTAATATATCATAACGGAAAAGCAAAAGCGAATTTTTAATATATATCGACACATTGCCGGCGGTGTCATGTTGGGCGGTGTATGATACACCATGACGCGATTTTAAAAAATATATCTCTGCATTTTCCCGCGTGTGTGGATTGTTCTCAATTATTGCTGACACCGAGTCTAAAAGTAAAACCATCGATAAAAATGAAATCATATGGTGAGTTAGATTGGAGATAAAGGCGTGAGAGAGACTCAATGGCCTTGAAGTTACAGGCCTTTGAGAATTCATTTCGTTCTATAAACGGCAACTTTCATCGGATTTTCTTCCCGTTTTTTTTCAACCGAGTCTAAAACTATGTTAGCGACTGTGAAAAATGAAATGATTTATCGAATTTGATTTGAAATAAAACTGGGGGAGAGCAAGACACCACGGGCCTACAAAACAGGACTCAAAGCTATGCGAGTTAATAAAATGGTGGATATTTGTTTATAGCCACTCCCAGAATGGGTGGAGCTATGGGTGGAGCTACTCTGCAAACCGAGTAAGCCACACCCCGGACAGACACCCAACAGATAGACAGACAGACAGACAGAATCATCTATGGCTATTATAATATAGATATATATATATATATATATATATATATATATATATATATATATATATATATATATATATATATATATATATATATATATATATATATATATATATATATATACACACACTACCGGTCAAAAGTTTTATAACACCAATTTTTCCAGTTTTTATTGAAATTTAAGCAATTCAAGTCCAGTGAATAACCTGAAATGGTACAAATGTAAGCAGTAAACTGCTCGAGGTTAAAAAAAAAGGTTTAGGTTAGCAAAAACGGGAAAATAATGTTAATTGCACAGTTATATTGTTTGAGAAAAAGGCCTTCTTCAGGGAACAAGTAATGGGTTAACAACTTACAGCTTTTCTGCAGCAATGCAAGTAAATAAAGCCTTGAAAGTTGATGCAAACAATTCCTACAGGTGTCCCAACCTCTGCTGATTACTTGATTACAAACTCCCTGTCTGTATAAAAGCAGTGTTGGAACAGACTGTTATTACACTCTCTGAAGCATTATTTGGACAATATTGCACTGCAGGAAGTAGTATTTTGGAAACTGGTGGAGACTCTGACAGGAAGAGGTCTGGCAGACCCAAAGCCACAACAGAATCAGAAGACAAGTTTCTGAGAGTCAACAGCTTGCGTGATGGGCGGCTGACAGGACAACAGCTTCAAGCACAGCTTAACACTGGTCGAAGTAAGCAAGTCTCAGTTTCAACTGTGAAGAGAAGACTTCGAGCTGCAGGTTTGACAGGTCGAGTGGCAGTAAGAAAGCCATTGCTAAGATGGCAAAATAAGAAAAAGAGGCTTGCCCGGGCAATGAAGCACTGCCAGTGGATTACTGAAAACAGGAAGAAGGTCTTATGGGCCGATGAATCAAAATTTGAAATCTTGGGTTCATCACGCAGGGTTTTTGTACTCCTTCGAGTAGGCGAAAGGATGGTTCCTCAGTGTGTGACACCAACTGTCAAACATGGAGGAGGAAGCGTGATGGTCTGGGGCTCTTTTGCTGGATCCAGAGTCGGCGACTTGCACAGAGTGACTGGCACTCTGAACCAAAAGGGCTTCCACAGCATTTTGCAGCGCCATACAATACCCTCTGGTAAACGCCTAGTTGGTCAGGGGTTCATCCTACAGCAGGATAATGACGCTAAACACACCTCCAGGCTATGTCAAAACTACCTTCGAGGAAAAGAACAAGACGGTAGGCTTCAAATCCTGGAATGGCCAGCACAGTCTCCAGACTTAAACCCCATCGAGCTGGTTTGGGATGAACTGGACAGAAGGGTGAAAGCAAAGCAACCTACAAGTGCAACACATTTGTGGGAACTTCTGCAACAGTGTTGGGAAGAACTTCCCGAACAATATTTGATTTCCATTGTAGAAAGAATGCCGCGAGTGTGTTCGGCAGTTTTATCTGCAAAAGGATGAATACTTTGCCGAGTCAAAAATTTAAATTAAATTTTGTTAAACAAAATGATTCTATGATTTATTTTTTATCTCCAATTGTTTATTTGTTCTATGCTTAATTTCAGAGTACATTGAGACATTAAACTGCGTAAGTTTCAATAAAAACGAGAAATTGAGGTGTTCTAAAACTTTTGACCGGTAGTACTAGTATATATATATATATATACAGCAAAAATATATAAAAAAGAAGTCCATTATATTTAGGTTCAGGTCTGAATCCAGATCCGGCCAATCAGTGGATACAAAACATAAACTCTTCATCCTGGCGAAAGTTTGCGCTCTCCCGAGTGCAAATGTAAAGCAAAATCACGCCATACCCACAACGGGTTAAGAAACTTATGGAATGGAATTTTAAAGGAATATGATGCAAGATGTAGGCAACCAAGCTTATATATGGAGGTGAGAAACCCCGTGCGAAGAGATACACGGAAGAGATAGCGGAAAACATTGTAAAAGCTCCCAAGCCTCCCATTCTCACCAATATTAATAAACGAGCGTGAACCGGAACTCCCGTCCAGACTGTGGCTTCCGCTCTCTCACCGCTACTTCCGCGTTTTGAAAATAACTGGCGTCTTCAGAACAACGTGGCTCTATATACGCCACTCTTGAAAACAAGTCGTTGGAAGATAGGGAGTGATTGAACCTCGAGAACTTTACACTCCCTCTCCGCTCTCCCTCATCATTCATTTAACAAATTTAATCACGGCTTTGCCGACTCCATGGTACCTCAAGCTGGATTGCAAATCGTGTTTGTAGGTGTTGACAACAGATCCCCAGTTCCTTTGATTGCATAACAGAGAGTCTCGTAAAATAACAACCACTGCATGAAGAAATGTTCTATAATCTTCAGGTTTACCGTATCTGCCGTTCACACATCCCAGCAGTGACATCCTGTCCTTTGTAAATAGCAATGTAAAGCTCAGTGTCCGAGTCTCAACTATCAATAAACATCAAAACAATCAACAGTCGCTTCGAGGTTTATCCATCTTCACAAATACAACTACATTCGGTAGAGTGCATATACCTCCACCAGGCTGAGCAGTTTACGGTTTGTACCTGCAGTCCCATCGCCGACATTAGTTGGTGGACGGTTAAAGATCCCACGATGTCCTTCTTTTTGAGATACGCGAAGAGTAGGCAAGCTATTGCCGACATCCTGGGCAAATTACAAATTGCTGCCCTAACCTTAATCGAACGTCACGCCTGACCAGCCGTTTCGTGAAAAACTTGACCAAACTTCTCCCGACCAACCTAGATGCCCTCATTCACTGTCCGAAATAAACAAGTTTGGTTTAAATCCCTTCAACTGTTTTGAAGTACCACATTTTTACCACAGGACAGGTTTCACATCGATCGGTAAAGCGTTTTCGGAGAAGGGTTTTTAAAAAAATATTGGCATTCAAGCTGATATGGTTGCCAAACCACGTGGCATATGACATCAAAAATGCACACTATGCATATGTATGTATAGGCCGTAGGGGATCACGTCTGTGAAGTTTCGTGTTGATCGGATAAGGTTCGTTTTTCTATCCAAGATGGCTGCCAAACCACGTGCCCTATGACGTCATCATTTTCAAACTATATGCAATAATGTTGTTAGATTACATTTGTAAAATTTCGCATCGATAGGGTAAGCGGTTTCAGAGATATAATTATTTAATAATTCCCTTCAATCCAACATGGCTGCCAAACCATGTGACCGATAATGTCATAAATTTAATATTTCAATACAAATGGGTTAGAGATCATGTGCATGCAATTTCAGATTTTTAGGACTAGTGAGATACCCGTGCTACGCACGGGTGGGAGGCCCGAAGCAAACAGGCAATGCAGATAGGCGAATGCTAAAGCATGAAACCAATAAATTCCACATTCCTGCAGCACCTTCAGTCGCACGTCAGACATGGACAGCAAGTTCGTGAAGGACTTCCATGAAAAACGTACCCGTTCACAAACAAACGTATACGTTCACGTATAGAAACATCGATCGTGGGACCGTGGCGAATCTGCATATGGCGATCCGCGAAGTTCACGTTCAGAAAGTGGAAACCATCACGGCATGTCGTCATTCACCAGAGGCGCGTGCGATTTGGTCTCTTCCGAAGACAGAAGCCTCTTCTGGAAGATTGCTTTGCACCGAACAGGCAGAAGAGAAGCAAGATGGCGGCCAAACATGTATTACTCACGCTCATGATGAAAGAATTAGACAAAGATGACTACATCACAAGTTGATGCAAATATCCAGATTGTGTTTTCACTTGCAAGTTTTGCTGCGTAACTAGCGCTTCTTCTGCTGGATTTTTGGAAGAGGCAGAAGAGCTTCCGAGGAGAGAAGAGTCCAAATCGAACGACCGGAAGAGTCTTCCGGAAGTCTCTTCCTCTTCCAGAAGTGCAAATCGCACGCGCCTTTGAACTCGATATCTCTTTTTTCATTCCAAACAACATATCTCCAATTAATCACAAAATAAACTTTTAATAACATTATTAATGTTTCCTTCATTGTAAAAACTACCAAGTCAACAGTTAAAAGGATTTTGAGCTGATAGGTGATATGGCCTTGGCAAGATCGATGGAGACAGCTATCTGTTCGCTTATACACTGCCCAAATAGCTATGTGGAATTTAAGAACCCACGTTTAATAGAGATTAAACCCACGTCATTTGAACTTTGGCCGGGGTCATTATTTACTTTTAATGATGTTTATATACGAATCAAAAAGATAATTGGTTTTGCATCGTCCTTTCCACATATCTCGTGGGATTGTGAGTTGGAGAGACGATCGTGATGGTGGGGAGGGGGTTGGCATTCTCTCAAGCAGGGATTCAACCCATGTCCTTCTTTCTTTGGCCCTTCAAAAGGTCTTTGTCCGAGGTCACCAAGTCCAATCGGTGCAGCTGTGCAGCGATCGGTGCAGCCGTTAGTGTGGCACCTGGGAAAATAACGCTATGCGGGAGTTCAAACATGAAAATGCTGGAGGCCAAAGCTGAAATTGGAAAAACAATATAGCCTATTTTACTCGAGGGGATCCCAGGATTAACCACCCAAAATATCGTTGCGATCGGTTCAGCCGTTTTTGCGGTACCTTCGAACGGACGGACAGACAGACAGACAGACAGACGGACATTTGGTGAATTATAGTAAGATAAGGCATTCGATTAAAACAGTTATTGCTGGTATACCACTTTGGTTTAAATCATTCGTTTAATTTTTCATTTAATTGATTTCATTTAATTCGTAAAGCATTCGTATCATGCCATATCTCAGGCATGATAATGATGATGTCATCATTATCATGGTTTTGTTCGCCATTGGGAGTACTTATCAATGTGCCAAGTTTAAAATGTTTCCATTGAGAGGTTTCCGAGAATTTTTTAAAATTATTTGCGTTGAATCCAAGATGTTTAATGAAGATGTTTAATCCATACCACGTGACCTGTGACGTCACAATTATCATAAAAAACATTATACATTGGTGTCACTCCTATCCTGAAAGTTTTGTCTCAATTGGATATGTGGATGCTGAGAAAAACGAGGTTTAGTCCGTGCAGCCTGTGTGGACGGACGGACGGACAAGCCAATAACATAATGCCTCCGGCTACCTTCGGGGGCGTAGGCATAAAAAAATGTCAGGAGTAGCTCGGAATCTTCAAAGGGCCCCGTGGCAGCAACCCCCTTGACCCTCCCCCCACGCCCCTTTTATTTTTCATCGGTCCTGTCTGCAGCATACTGCTTTATTCCGTAAGACCAAGGTCGGGTTACGTTACACCATCTCACTGATAGACCGGATCTGGATCCAGACTTGAACCAAAATCTAATCGGCTTGTTCTTGTCACCTTCCAACTCATCCACTAAGTTTTGTGTTAAGCCCTTGGGTAGAGGGCTCAGGGTACGGCCTATTTCTCCAGAGGTCCGAATTGACGTACTCGGAAGTCAATACGTTCCCCATGTGCTGGTCGCGCCGTTTAAGCAGTCAGATATGACCGAGCAAAGTTATACATATGAATGCTGATGCAACTTTACACCCACACTCACCGATACACAGTATGAAAATGTATGCCGATCCAGTAATGCAATGCAAATTCAAAACAGTGGAATGCGTGCAAATGCTTTGCTCAGGATAAACCAAAAGACAGGGTATACAACCAAGCAATAAAAAACCATAGGAAAATCCCATGGACATGTGGGGGTAAAGAATAAGTAATTAAATGAAGAAAGACAGGCGCCAAGACAATACGGACACGATAATCAAACGCCCCAACAAATATCCCTATCTAATATCAAGGAGGTGGGGAGTGTATATATATATATATATATATATATATATATATATATATATATATATATATATATATATATATATATATATATTTGCCAGGGTATAAAGAAATATAATAAGTAAAAGAAAAACAAGTACAGATACATTCAAAGTACACCGCACCCATGCCACATAAATAAATATCCTCCAGTGCAGCATTGCCGGGGCGCTTCAGCGTCCTGTAATACTGTCGTGCAGCTCAAAGAGACTCTTTTGGGAGGGAGAGGTGTACAATAATAATTGATTGATAATTGCATAATTAACATCAATAAATAATGATCATAAAATATTTTCTAAATCAATTGGCTAATAGCATGCCGAAACAACCAGTGTTTCATCCGAAGCTGTAATTTTTTGAAAATTTATTAAACAAGTCATTAATCGAAAAAAAATAATTGATCAATCAATAAATATAAAATCGATTAATTGATTAATCAATAAATCCAAAATATCCTTTATAGCCATATCACTTTGGTCACTGTCGTGTCCAAATAGTTTCCTTGCTCAAAAGGTGCCTGAGATATTGCCCAGATGAGAAAGAAAATAAATAAATGATTAATAATGATCATAAATAATGATCATAATAACCATAAAATAAATAAATATTTAATCAACTGGTTAATATAATACCTAAACCACCATCGTTTCAACCACATCTGTAACTTTAAAAAATGAATGAAATCATTAATCGAATAATTAATTAATCTATTAATTTATGAATCAATAAATCAAAATTAGCCTTTACAGCCAAATCACTTGGTCACTGTCTTGTCCAAATATCAGCTTCTTAACTCAAAGTGTGCCTTAGATAATGCCCAGAAGGGAAAGGAAATAAATAAGTACTTAATTAATCGATAATAATTAAGTAATTAATTATTAATCGGTCGCTCACTATTGTGCCGAAATTTCAGCTTCCTAGCTCAAAGGATGGCTTAGATATCGCCCGGACAAACAAACAAACAAATGAAAAATCGGTCAGAGACCGAGGACTTGCCGGAATGTACTTTTTTATCGGCCATTTTGGATCATTAAAAGTAAATAATGACCTCTGCCAGAGTTCAAACGACGTGGTTTTAATCTCTACATGAGAGAATTTCACATAGCTATTTGGGCGGTATATAAGCTAACAGATCTATAAGCTAAGGTGTGAAAACATTTTGTTACCTAGGAGACGTGCTGAATGGAGAAGGTGGATCAGACTCGGCAACGGTTGCTCGAGTGAGATGTGCATGGAAGAAGTTTCGGGAACTGAGTGGCGTCCTGACGAGGAGGGGAGTGTCGTTGAAGCTGAAGGGAAAGGTGTATGCTGCATGTGTGAGAAGTGTTATGATTTATGGGAGTGAGACATGGGTAATGAACGTAGAGCAGCAACGAAGGCTGGAAAGGGTGGAAATGCGAATGGTTCGACGGATGTGCGGAGTTTCGTTGAGAGAGAGGAAGACAAATGATGAATTGCGAAAGATGATGGGAATAGAGCCTGTGATGGATGCTGTGAAGAGAAACAGTTTGGGATGGTTTGGTCATGTGTTGAGGAAGGATGAAAGTGCCTGGTTGAGAAGAGTGATGGAAATGAATGTAGAAGGAAGTAGAGGACGGGGAAGACCGAGAAAGACTTGGCTAAAAATGGTCGAAGAAGAAATGCGGGCAAGGGGGTTAACAAGGAGAGATGCAGAAAATAGAGCAAAATGGAGAAGATTGTCATGGGGACCGCAATGCTCACCCCCACTCTTGCAGGGAAAATGGCCTTAAAATGCCTGTTGTTTCAGCTAACAGGTCGCTGTCTCCATCGATCTTGCCAAGGCCGTAACACCTATCGGCTCAAAATCCTTTTAACTGTTGACCTGGAAGTTTTTACAATGAAGGAAACACATATCGGGAGTACATACGACATAGCGATTGTGAATGTGACAGCTCTGAGGCGTCTTTCGCTTCGCATCGCAGTGACGGCGAGCACCAACATGGCGGCTGTAAAATTAAAATCTGGCTTCAAGCCCCCTGACCACCCAAAGCCTTCAACCAGACATATTAACACGCTCCTCCCCTTTCATTCCTGTTTTTCAAAGCAAAGCGGTAAAAATTGTTGTATCGCCATTATATATTACTAGCAACGGTACCCGCCCTAAGGGCGGGGCTTCAATTGGGAGACGCAAATGATTGGGTGACCTTGATTGGGTGATCTTGAGCTTGACCTTGGGCCTAGAGAGTTAAAAATTGGGCACAGTCTATTCCAGGGCAAGGCAAATATGTGTGTAAAGTATGGTGATGCTATGTGCAACGACGTAGATGCAGTACTGCGCACAAACAGACAGACAGACAAACCGACCAACCAGCATACTTGCCAGAATCTATTCCGGCAAGTAACAAGAAAGAAACCAGAGTGAAAACTGAGCACTCCATTTCAGCGCGCATCATTACTGCGCCCCCTTCGGTGCCTGGCAATGACGTCATGCAGTGCCTGGAGAAGGAATAGGAAAAGGAGTGGTGAACAAAAGAGGGGGAGGGGATAAAGGCCTGTTTGAGATGACCCCCAGCGGCCCCATCTCAGCTGCAGGCCCCAAAGATGGCGCCCACCACCTTTCTTTTTCTTTCTCTTTCTCTTTCTCTTTCTTTCTCTCTCTCTCTCTCTCTCTCTCTACTTCTTCCCCAGTCAGTACTGGCTCTTGTTTATTTAGTAGTCTTGAGAGTAAATCTATTTACCAGTTCTGTCTTTCTTTGATTAATGTAAACACCTCTACAGCAGGAGTAATGAGATGGAAAGCTCTTTTACCTAATGGTCCCCCCCTTCTGAACCTGAATGGAAATCAATGTATGGTACACCCGTATCAAAAAGGTCGGGTGATTTGCAATGGAGACTGGCTCACGGGGTATTGCCAACAAACACTTTTGTAAACCGTCTGGATGCTATGGTATCGGTGACCTGTCCCTTTTGTAATAATTTCGAAGATTTGTTTCATGGGTATGTTGATTGCATACGATTGTGTCCTCTTTTTCTTTTACTGAAAAATGTGTTTGTTCAAGTTAATGTTCCTTTTTCTCTCCGGTTGTTTATTTTTGGCTTTGGGGTCACTTCAGCAAAGGGAAAATTGTTAATGTTTTTAAATTATTTCTTGTCAGAGGCTAAACTGGCCATCTATTTGTCACGAAAAGCGAAAATCAAGGGCAAGCCACCCGAGCAATGCAATGTGATTATGCATTTCCAATCCCTGGTCACAACTCGGTTGAAACTGGAATTTCAGTATTATAGCAGAAATGCAAACATTAGGGATTTTGTTGAGACATGGTGTGTGGGAAAAATATGCGGGGTAAATGAAAATGTATTAGAGATTTACATGTCGGTGTTTCCTTGTCTTTGAAATCTATTGTTTTGGAATGTAGTTCATTTACATTGATTGTTTCTCCTTTTATTTGACTTTCTATGACTTTGGTTGTATTCTTTTGACAACTGTTTTTTGGTATATTCTTGTTGATGCTTGTTTTTGTAGTTTTATAATGAAAGGACTTAAAAGTCCAAAAAAAAAAAAAAAGTCTCTCTCTCGCCCCCTGCAGGCCGTTCGTGTTGGGCGTGGCGTCATGGCGGCTGTGAGCAACTGCTCTGTGTTGTAGTGAGTCAGTTGTGAGATTTCCTCCTTTCCTGCCCCCCCCCCCCCCTCCCTCTCCTTTCCATCCTGTGTACTTTGGCATTTTGTTTTCATCCGTTCTACACCTTTGTCTTCGAGAGAGAGAGGATTGAGAGCGGGCCCATTTTGGATGCGGCCTACTGGCTTTGACGGCGCTTTGTAAGCCATTTTTGTGCTTATAATGCACGTTTATTACTTACTTTAGTTCGATTATTTAGGTTTGATACCTTCTTGTCCGGTTCGGACAAATGGGGGGTGTTAAATTCGCTGGTATGGCGAATGCACGCTCTCGGTTAGAGGCGTTCGATAGCCTAACGAGGAAGCATGCATTTGTGTGTGTTCCACCAGAAGGAGTCCTCAATGAGGATGTGGTACTCACAGTGGGGAAAATAATCGGGTGCGAACATGTCCGAGCTACCTCACGAATGAATCAAAAAGTTGTTATTTTCGTGTCCGAAGAAAACTTTGTTCACGACGTTGTGGTGCTATGCACACACAGCTCGTTTGCCAAGAAGGTAGGCCACCACGCGTTGAACAAAACCAAACACTTTATTCAAGGCTCGCATGTAAGCACTGGGCGGGCTCGACTTCCGAGCCCGCGTATATATCCCTCGGCCACGCCTTGCCCTCGGGCGTGGCCGGTCGGCCGAAAGGCAGGGCATGTATTTCAGTTCAACCCCTAAGCCTCATGACTCCTTTGCTCCGGGCGTGGCCCGAGGCTTGCTTCCACGCCCGGTCGCTCACGTCACCCACTGGTGCGCGGAATTATGACCCGCCAGCATTGTGTCCGCCACACGCGTCCCCCCAGAATTCCCGCGCACCTGAAGGGTGAGCTTGCGGGGAAGCCGGATGACGCCCTCTGGCGATGCGTGCAGGGCTGGGGGGTGGTGGGACAGCGGGGGTGGGGGTGCCGGGGGTCCGCCCGCCGGGGGACAGCCTCGACGCGGAGGCAGAGCTGCTTGCGGGGGGTGGTCCAGGTCGAGGTGGGCTGGCTTGAGGCGGTCCACAGAGATGCGATCTGGAGTACCGCCGATGTCCACGGTGAAATGCTTGTCCCCGGTCTCCAGCACGTGGAAGGGCCCGTCGTACGGGGGCCGCAGAGGTGCCCGGTGGGCGTCATGCCGGACAAAAACGTACTCCGCCGTGCGAAGCTCCGGGGCGATGTGTGAGGGCGGGCAACCGTGGTGCGCCGTTGACACCGGGGCGAACCTCCTGGCGGTCTCCTGAAGGGCGGAGCGCTGTTGCGTCGCGGACCAAGGTGCTGTGGAGTCGGGGATGAATTCGCCCGGTACCCGCAGCGGTTGTCCGAAAACCAGCTCTGCCGAGGACGTGCGCAGGTCGTCCTTGGGCGCCGTCCGGAGGCCCAGCAGGACCCAGGGGAGCTTGTCGGCCCAGCTGCTGTCGCGGAGGCTGGCCCGGAGCGCGGCCTTCATCGAGTGATGGAAGCGCTCGCACAGGCCGTTGGCCTGGGGGTGGTAGGCCGTGGTGCGGTGCAGCTTGACGCCGAGCCCCTGCGCCACCGCTCCCCAGAGCTCCGAGGTGAACTGGGGGCCGCGGTCGGACAAGATGTCCAAGGGGGCACCGAACCGGGCAACCCAAGTGGCGATGAAAGCTTGCGCGACGTCAGCCGCAGCCGTCGCCGCCAATGGCACGGCCTCCGGCCACCGGGTGGTGCGGTCCACCATGGTGAGGAGGTGGGTGAAACCCCGCGAGGGGGGCAGAGGTCCCACCAAGTCGACGTGGACATGGTCGAACCGACGCTCGGGCACCGTAAACGGGGCCAACGGGGCCTGGTTGTGGCGGTGGACCTTTGCGCGCTGGCACACGAGGCACGTTCTGGCCCAGTCGCGGATGTTCTATCGGAGGCCACGCCAGACGAACTTTGCCACGACCAGCTTCTGGGAGGCCTTCGTGCCCGGGTGGGACAGGCCGTGGATGGCGTCAAAAACCGGGCGCTGCCAGCCAGCGGGCACGATGGGGCGAGGCCGGCCGAGAGAGACGTCGCACAAGAGGGCAGTGCCCACGACGTCGAACGGTACCTCGGTGACGCAGAGGCCCGCGACGGCGGTCCGAAAGGCCTGGACGTCGGGGTCGGCGGTCTGGTCCGCCGCCATCCGGGCATAGTCGATCTCGAGGTGGACCGCGTGTGCGACGGACTGAGAAAGGCAATCCGCCACCTGGTTGTCCTTACCCGCAACATGTCGGATGTCCGTCGTGTATTCGGACACGGCAGAGAGGTGACGCTGCTGCCGGGCCGACCACGGCTCGGCGACCTTGGCCATCGCGAAAAGAAGGGGCTTGTGATCGACGAAGGCCGTGAACGGGCGGCCCTCGAGAAGATGGCGGAAGTGTCGGACCGCTAGGTGGAGCCCGAGAAGCTCGCGGTCGAAGGTGCTGTACCGGCGTTCATGCGGGCGGAGCTGCCGGCTAAAAAACGCCAGTGGCTGCCAAGCACCATTCACCCACTGCTCGTGCACCGCGCCCACCGCGTAGTCCGACGCGTCGGTGGTGAGGGCGATTGGTGCATCGGGCGTCGGGTGCGCCAGCATGGTGGCGTTGGCCAAGGCCAGCTTCGCGCCCGCAAACACCACGTCCATCTGCTCCGTCCAGGCGATATCACCTTTGCCCGGCTTCCCCCGGAGGGCGTCGTGCAGGGGGCGCAGGAGCTGGGCGACGCGGGGCACGAAGCGGTGATAAAAATTCACCATGCCCAGGAATTCCTGGAGCCCCTTGATCGTGCGGGGGCGCGGGAAACTCCTGACCACCTCCACCTTGGCCGGTAAAGGAATGGCCCCGTGCCTGGTGATGCGGTGCCCCAGGAAGTCGATAGCGGTGACGCCGAACAGGCACTTTGCGGGGTTGATTATCAGGCCATGCTGGCCCAGGCGTTCGAAGAGCGTGTGGAGATGAAGCTGGTGCTCCTCCCGGGACGCGCTCACGACTAGGATGTCGTCCAGGTAGACGTAGACGAAGGACAAGTCGTGCTAGACGCTGTCCATGAGCCGCTGGAATGCCTGGGCCGCATTTTTCAACCCAAAAGGCATTCACAAGAACTCGAAGAGGCCAAAAGGTGTTATAACGGCCATCTTCGGGCCGTCTTCCGGTTTGACGGGCACCTGGTGGTAGCTCCGGATGAGGTCCACCTTGGAAAAAATAGTCGTTTTCGCCAACCGGGTGGAAAAGTCTTGAATGTGCGGGCCCGGGTAGCGGTCGGGGGTGGTGGCGCCGTTGAGCCGGCAGTAGTCACCGCACGGCCGCCATCCGCCACCGGGCTTGGGCACAATG